>NC_048302.1:69258883-69524378 GCF_013100865.1 Trachemys scripta elegans
CCGGCCCCGGCCAAAGAGGCCCCGGCCGAGCCCTCCCTCCCTCCCGATTTTCCCGGACATGCCTGGCTTTTGGGGATTTCCCCCCGGACGGGGATTTGAGCCCCCAAAAGCCGGACATGTCCGGGAAAATCCGGACGTATGGTAACCCTAGCCAGTGGTCTTGCCTCCACCTACTCCTCCCAACCTATTAGCCATAGCAGCAGTGCTGGGCTCCTGCTCTTGAGGATATGTCTGGGGGATGATAAAGAAACATAATATCAAAAAGTGTATAATTGTGTTCATAGCTTAGCTAGGCAGGGAAGGTTTATACAGCCAGAATATAAAAAAGAGGCAGTGAGAAATAGCTCTTCTCATCCCAGCTCTTGGCAGGGGGAATGAACTGAGCATCTTGCTTACACAGCAAAATTACAAATTACGAAAACTGTAGATCCTACATTTTTTTTACCCCTTCCGTTTTTCTGAGGGGATAGAAGGGACCAGGCTGGGGGAAAACCTTGACTTCCATCTCAGAGAAATGCCTTGAGGTTCATGTGCCTTACAATGGCAGGATGCAATAATTTGGTTAGTGTTTTTTCAGGTTTTTTTTTCTTCACTCGTTTTTTCTGTTTCCTGTATCTATGGTCTGGGCCTCATGTATGCAAGATTGATTTCACATGTGTAGGGAGCAGTTAAAATTATGAGAGAACGTTTATAAATATAAGTTGATCTGCTGTTTGTTCCAGGCTTTGCCACTGCAATTCCATTGCTGAGCTGGGGTGAATGGAGGGGGCGGCAGATAGAAGTCATGGGAGAAGCATGAGGGGCAGGTTGGGGAAACAAGAGACTGGAAAGGATATGTGCTGGACTTCGGAGACTGGGGACCACGGGATGTGCTTCTCAGTCATGAAATAGAGAGGGCTTTCTTGAAGAGACAGGAGAAGGAACACATGGAGAGCAAGAGGGTGTGGGACATAAATCAGAGTACAGTATGAGGTGAGGCACAGAAAGGGACTGAGAAAGGCAGTGTCTTTTATCTGTTTTTCTTAGAGGCTCCAACTGAGATCAAGAGCCATTGTATACAAGTACTCGCCCTGAGGAGCTTACAGTCTAAACACAGACCAAGTGAGAGAATTTTGCAGACAAGGAACTGAGGCATGGAGAGCTTAAATAACTGAACCCAGATCTCTTGAGTACCAGTCAGTGCCTTACCCACAAGATCATCCTTCCCCTCTTTTTTAAAAAGACATAAGACTTTATCCCCTTATAGTTTTCGATATGGACAAAAACCTTTCTGTCTCAGTCCACTCCCCTTTTTCCCACCCAGGTGTGCATAAGTCAGAAATGTCAGATCAGAGGGCACTGACTATAGCAAACATTGGAACTGTTATCCGATAGAGGGAAATCAAACAGTGAATGCCGAAGGAGTAAATTGAGAACCATGACCATTGCTGCTGAAGGTAACAAAGGAGGTCTGAATTGCTGGACTCTTTCATACTCTACTGTTTTTGCTTAATTATCTTCAGGGTATTGACACTTTTCATGCTAAGATAATGAAAAAAAGGAGATTTCTAAATTCTTCTAGCAGGCAAGGGGAGCTTGTCCTGAAGGCATAAATGAGTATATTGTAACTTTCCCTGAGATTACTGCAGTCCTTCTCAGCAGGAATGCCTGAACAGCAACTCTTGCATAATTTATCATTGACTTTTTGCATGTGGACTTAAAGATATGGGACAATATTTTAAAGTGACAAAACATACTTCCCCTTGTCCCCTTCCTGCTTCACAAACATTCTTTTTTATTTATATATTTTTTTCAAACAATAAATACAATCAAAACCAGATTCGTCATAGTACACAAGTAAGTAAAGAGGGCTAGGATGAAGGGAGGGGAAGTGACATGTTTATCCTCACGGTCTCCATTAATCATAAACCTCTAAAAAGACAGCCCATATTGCTTTGAATTTTTTGGGCATTGCCCTTCTGCAGAAGGCCTGTCATTTATCAGCTGTGAGGTCAGCCACATCACTAAGCCCCAGGCATCAATGTTTGGTGGGGATGGACTCCCCTCTCCCCCCCCCCGCCCATTTTTGTAGGATTACTTTTTTAGCAACCACACCTGTGCATTGGAACCACACCACCTTCTTACCAGGCAACCTCCAGGTATCAGGAATATGTCCAAGAACAAAATAAAATGGGAGGGCTCCAACTTAGCATTCAATATCAAATTGGTCCTTTGACCCACTATGCAGCATGAATTCTTGCTATAGGGCCACTCCCTAAACATATGAGCTGGTGTAGCACTAAGGGCGTTACATTTCAAACAGTGGTCAGCATTTTGAAGGCCATTACCATTAGCCTATATGGGAACCAGTATATTTGAAAGTGCCTTTTGGTGAACAAACCATAGTCCCAAATCTATAATTGCTTTTTAAACATTAGATCCAATTGTGTTCCCTTGAGTTGGAAAGAGTTGTGTATCCAAATCTTTTCCAAGCAACCATCAAATTATCAATCTTTAACAGACTTTTTTTGGGTCAGAAAATCGTACATGGATACCGCTGGCTGTGTAAATCCAATAAGTTTCCTCCAAAACAAAATCTGGAACTTTGGATGCATCTGGTCCAAAGACATTTGAAAATAAATGCTTGAATAGCAGAGATTTCCATGCTCTGGGCCAGGGTAGACCAAATTGTTGCTGAAGATCTACACATGGTTTAAATTTTCATTGTTAGTTGTGACGGTCATAATCCCTCCACAGCAAGGTTTTGCCACTGATTTTAAGGAGAGGATTGCTCCACAGGCCCACCTCTATATGGAAGCAGAACTCGCTATCCATGTTTGACGAGGCTTCCCTCACAGGTGGTATTGTGGGAGCTCTAGAGCCAACAAATCTATAATAATTTAATCCTACAACTCCTGAAAGGGGGACAGGGTATACCAATTCTCTGATTTGTGTGTAACATGTGAGAGGAATTTGACCAATCACATAGCAAGAGCTTTAGCTAAAATCTTAGCATCACAATTGATTCAAGAAATTGGTCTGTAATTACTACTTAGTCCAAGGTCTTTCCTAGGTTGAGGAATAACTGAAATTGCAGCTTCTTTTAGAGTAAGCAGAGAGTTTACTCATTCTTGGCCTCCTTGAACATATTCAGTAATCTAGCGGTAAAAATTTCGGATAAGTTTTTTGTAGAATTCAATTGGGAACCTGTTTACGCCAGGAGTTTCCGACCTTAATTGCTTTTTATAGTCTCAGTCAGTTTAGTGATTTCTAGAAGGACATCTAAAATTTCCTTCTGAGAGTCAGAGTTGTGGCAGGGCTGATCCATTAAAAAAGATACCTAGGGCATCTTTACTGATTTCCTCTTCAGCAAAATATAGTTTTGAATAAAACCGATGAAATTGTTTATTAATACTTGATTGTTGCTATTTTCAATAGTAGCAATAAATAGAATATAACACAAACTTATTTGCTAGCTCTTCCCACTATAGGCCAACAGCATGCCAGCTCTCTCATCAACAGTTTTACTTCAGACAGAATATAGCAAACTCAACCTTTTCGGACAGAAGTTTGTTGATTTCATATCTTAGAGTGATGAGGGTTCTGAGTTTCTCTGCGAAGTGGCAGAAACATATACATCCAAGGTTTTACTTTCCTTCACAAGTGCCTGACAAGTATCAATGTTGCTGTGTATCAAGGACTGGGTCTAGACTTTTGTTAAAGTAACCACCTATAATCAAAAATGTATGGGAAAAATTGGGATCATCCTGGTTTGTGATGTACAGATTGGAAAGATGATTACAGAAATGCCAATTTCAGCTTTGAAGTCAGTAAATATTCCCTCGGTCAGATCTTGTGGTCAAAATATTAACACATGACTACTTATGTATTAGTATAGCAATGCCTCTTGCTTTTTGGATTAAAGCAACTATAAACTGAGAGATCTAGCCAATCACTATACATTTCACAAGCTTCAAGCTCTATCAAATGTGTCTCCTGGAGCATGTCAATGTCAACATTCTCTGTTTTTAAGCATCAAGAATATTTTTTTTTCTTTTAATAGGGTTAATAAAAACCTGTTATATTCCAGGAGACCCATTTAATTATTGGACCCATTGTTGTTCAAATCAGTTAACGTTCTTTAGTGATATGAACAGCTTGAAGCAGGACAAAATAAAACCAAATCAAAACAAAAGTTTGTCTCCTGCCACCACTTTAGAAACCGTTCGTGTACAGCAGAAGCTGCAAATCAGTACTAAATAGAATTCACTTTATTCATACACAAATCTGTAAGTGGGTCATTCATAGCCATTGAATATTATTTCTCTAGTGTTCATGCTATTGGTGTTCTCCTATGGTAAGAAGTATCTGCAACTAGGACAAAATGTCATGTTTTAGTCTGTATATGGTTCACTGACATGCTGTAAATGCTCCCTCCCCTCACAAGGTCAGTCAGCCTGACAGTTGACAATCCGACTGCCCTGTGTTTGTTTTACAGACCACAAGCCTGATCTGGATTTTACTTATGCTGGTTTGTATTGGGGCTATTTTCATTGACACCACAGTAATTACATCTGTGTAAAACAGGGATAAGTAATGACCAGAACCAGGGCTCCTTTTCAATCTCCAAGTTCTGTTCAACAAAGGAAATGCTCAGAAGTGATATTTCTATCACTGGGTACACTATTAATATCCATATTTATATGGATTTTAGTAAAGTTTATGCTTCACATTGAGGATTCCTTATGTGATGAGTGTTTGAAATTTCTAAATTCAAACAAAGAATCATATGGGATGTAGTAAAAGCAAGTCAGATTATTTTGAATTTAGGAACAATGTATTTTTGTCTGTCAACTCAAAGACAGCTGAAGGGATTTTTCTCAAATGTAAGAAAGTCACCTTCAGGAAGAAAAAGAAAAGTAGTTTAGGTACTGCCATAACCAGCACAAGATAGGTGGGGGTTTTTGTTTGTTTGTTTGTTTGGTGGTGGTGGTGGTGGTGGGGCAGCTTAGGTGTACATGGCATGGCACTAAGGAATTTAGCATTCACTGAAATGTGTTCTCTCTTCCTCTTCAGTGTCTCATTTTAAAGTCAAGTGAAGTGGTAATAAAATACAAGAACTTAGCTGTACTCAAGATAATGCAGAGTTATCTAGGCTTATTGTCAAAACTGAGAAAGTACTATCCGGGGAGTGTCTTGGCTAGAGTAATCTACTAGTCTGTGCATGAGTGAACCCAGGAGTCCAAGGAATTAAAATAGTGAAGCAGGTGCATTAACTGTATGAAAGGTCCTTAAAGAGCAACACATTATAAAGTGTCAGTTACAGGCTATCGGAATATGTTGCTGGAAGTTAAGGTTGCAGGGAGGTTTGGACTCATGCTGTGAAATACGTATGAATTCATAAATAAGTCTCTCCTGCCTGTGGTTGACGTCTAATATGTCACAAAGGTGATCAGCTGCCCTAGAGAAGTGTGACTGGGGAGCTTGCAGAGCTACATGAGGACTTTCTTTATCACTGGTGCAGCATATCATTAGAAGCTGTGTGTGGTACATAATCCGTTGCATACTGCAGCACTTTGCATCCATCCCTTCCATCAAGAGAGGCAACTAATAGGGAAAAAGGTGTGTTTTTTATGCTAAAAAATAAAAAAAATTAGTATCTCATTTTATGCTTCTGGGACAATAAAACCCCATGTGGATTCAGCTAGAACAAAATGAAGCAATGCTAATATGACAGTGTCTAAGGGTATGTCTAGATCACTATTATTTCTATATTTATGGACTGCAGAATAGTTCATATTCATTCATGCTGATAAGTAAAAATTACTCAGCATTTTTTTTCTTTCTGGGTGTGGAACAAATTGTGACCATTCTGTGGTTCCTTAGCCTAATGAGAGAGAGAATCTTCTAATTTGATTTTTGTATTAATAAAAGTTGGCTACCTATTATGTATTGTATGCAATCTGAAAAATGACCTTCAATATGCAAGAAGCAATACTTCTTTAGCTAATGTCTTTTTTTTCTTTCAGAGATAACCTTTTACAATTAGATCAGTCCCAGAGTAGAATACCGACAAAACATTTTCAGATTCTAAATGCACAGAATGACTAATGTGTAGTACAGCATTCATTTAATGATTTAACTTAATAAGCATATTCCCAAGGAACAGTCTGGTGGAATGACATGTTGAAGACACCAGTGTAAACTTTTTAAATTTTCAGTGATTTAATTTAACAAACACATCTGATATTTGCATATACCGATTGTATTATTTATAATTAACTTCACAAATCATGTATTTTGCAGCCTTCTAATTCCCTCTATATCTTTCTGCCTCATTGACAAATTCAGTCACATTTGACAGCCCCAATCTGGCATTTAAATGTGCCAAAAATAGACACAACAGTTATTCTTTAAACAACTTATATTGAGTGACATACAAGAAATTTTTTACTCCGTGGCAACAGTCGCTTTTGCCTGTGGCACTCATAGATCAGACATCTGAAGTCTGAACACTCCACTTTATTACACTAATAGCACCTGCTGTCTCTTGATTAATTTTTATCTATAGAAATAGAACTACTTAACTGATTGAGCCTCTTAAAACATACAATAGCCAGTAAACACTACAGACAATAGGCAGTTTGTTTTGATTGTTAGTCTTAATACTAAACACGCACAATCAATGTTGGTTTGAAAAATTATTTTGAATGTTAGAACACTGAGGGCATGTAAACTCCTCTTTTGTATCCCCAAGCCTCCTCAATCAAATGCTTCCATCCCAACTACTGCTCTTTCCTTCTGCTTCCTCAGAAGCTGCCCCTCCCTCTACTTAACATCACAACCACTCCCTCAGTGGGATGAGAGACTCATACCTAGTTTAGGTTTCAGCCCAGCTCACCTTGAGATCAGTAGCAGATGGATTGGACCTTTATAGCATTCCCAACTCTGACTCTGTGCTCCCTCAAACTAGATAAATTCATGGATATTAGTTATTAGCCAAGATGTCGAGGGATATAGCCCTGCACCTGGAGTGACCCTAAACCTCTGTCTGCCAGGAGGGGAAATAGGGGTGGATCACTGCAACTGCCCTGTTCTATACACTCCCCCTGAAGCTCTGGTAATGGCCATTGTCAAAGACAAGATACTGGCCTAGATGGACCGTTGGTCTGACCCAGTATGCCCATTCTTAGGGTCTACCCTACCATCTCCATCTGCTTCTCTGCTGTCTGTTCCGTGTCTAGAAACTAACTTAATATCAGATTTGTGTAAGGGGAGGAGAGAAGAGGGGCTCCCTAGAAGAAGGTGATGGGTGGAACCTCTTGCTGCTTAGTTTGGTTTCCATTCACCTCCCAGGGCTGGGCTCTAAATTACCCAAATAAATAAGTTAGGGTTGACAGTAACATTTCCTTTCACCAGAATGTCTTTATGGCTACATAAATTTGAGATCAAAAGTTCCTGAAATTCTGACACTGCATTTGGAGACTTACCTTTTTATTAAAAAAAAAAAAAAAAAGTCTTACAGGAGAGTTGGGTTAGATGTGGATCTTTAGCTTGTGGCCTTTGACACATCATAAAAGAGTAATATCCAAGGGTAATACTCCTGTCACACTTTGAAATGAACTACAAATAAAATACCACCCAAAAATAACCACAAGTGAATGCACTGAATTCATAAATATAATTGCATATATATTTAATAGGGAGGACTGTATATTAGACATTTGTCAAAAGCTGCCATCTCTGAACCCCAGTGGCTTTTTGTCACAATTATTATTCTTAAAATGGTTCCTTATGCAGTGGTCTTTTTGGCTGTTGAGGTGGATTCATCAACTGGAGCCTCTTTGTTGCACTTGATGTTGTGTGCTCTCAGTGGTTGTGTTAATTCTGTCAGCGCACAGTCACTGTCGATAGTATTATGGGTGCCTGAGAGCTATTGTCCTTTTGATTTTATTTAGATGTGTCCTGTTCATCCAGTGGAACCAAGCCTCAGAGGAGGTTATGACATCTTGTTGCAGATGGTACTTTGGCAGATTGCCAGCTACTTTCTTCTTAGATTACATCACAAAGTTAGATGTCAGTTTTGTATTGTTGTATTTCTTCTGTACTAGCTGCTGTTCTGGTCTAGCTTCAGGGCTACTTGTCTTTGGCTCACGTAGCCTGTTGGATAATCAGCGCTGGTGATCCTAATAAAGTATTGTAGGATGTTGCAATACAGTTGTAAGTATTGTTCCCTTGAATCCACATGACACTATTTAAAAAAAAAAATTGTTGTTTTGTTGTTTGCACTGACTAAGGAAAAAAGTCTATATAAGCATACTGGCTACTGCATAATCTTCAAAAAATGTGCCTTGGTGGGGGAAAAAATATTTACTCAGAAGTCCTTTAGCTTCACCAATGTACCATAAATCTTGTGCGGTGATGTTGCAATCTCATGAGACTTAAATCTAATCTGTGACAGCTTCTATTCAGATATTTATTATGTGAAACACTCATCTTGGCAGAATCTTGATGGGTTCTATCATTTTTATGTATAATGTTGCTGTAAGGAACTGCATTTATTGACTGTCGGGTGAAAATGTGATATTTATGCAAACTGATTTTGTGAAGCAACATCTGCTGTTTGCTTTCCAGGGCCATATTCCCATAAAAAGTCTTTGCATAGCTATAAAGGGAGGTTAATTTAAGATTAAAGTCATCCCTTTTAACACAGCCTCAAGTAAATAGTTACAAAAGGGAAAGAGAATCTATGGTGTATTTTCATAAAATGAGGCTGAACACTACAATCTGAGCTGCTGTGGATTAAGCTGTTTGGTGAATACTAAGAAAAGGTCAAGTAACTTGGTCAGGTTAGCCAAATACTGACCTTAAAGCTTGGGTTGAGTTTTGGGGAAACTTTAAGGTTCTGTGAAAGGGAGGAGGGTTCAGATTTTTTTTAAAGCCCCCTAAAACTAAAGCAATACATTGGGGGACAGTGTGGTCCAGTGGGTAGGCTGAATGTCCAGCACTGAAGACAAGGATTCTATTCTCGACTGTGCTACAGACTTATTACCTGACTTTGGGCAGGTCACTCAAATGTTCTGTGCTTCTGTTTTCTCATCTGTGAAATGGGAAAAATAATCCTCATCTTTTTAAAGCACTTTGAGAGCTTCAGAGGACATGTGCTTAGTTTTCTTAACTTTACTTGTACAATAAGCATAGCATTAATAAATGGAATTATATTTAAAACTGTTCCCCCCCCCCTTACATTTTGAAAACCAATCTTTTAAAATCAAACTAGTTCTATGAGCATTCTGGATTGTAGCCTGATTTAGGGTGTACTAATATTATTAATTTGGATAATATGGGAATTAATTTATGTTGTATTTAATGTGATTATTAATAATAAACTATTAATATTAATTAGTATAGGTCTTGGGTTCGCCAGTCTGTTTGATCAGAAGATAAAAGTTCTTGTCCCGAATCAGACTCCACAGAATTTACAAAGGACCCGGGGGTATGACAGGAAGCTCACTCTGAGACCGAGATAGTCGTAAAGACTTTTTATTAAAATCAATAATAGTAAGTAAATTGTAAAATACCCAGAGTTACAAAGTTACAATTGCATTACTGCTATTCAAAAGATACATATGATAATATAGTATTATATGCAACAAAGCTTTGGTTAATGTACTCACACCCTTCCTTGATCACCTGGTGGTAAGAGACACAGGACCAGCTTTGCAGTTCAGGTTTCTCAATTCTTAAGTGAGGGTTGCAGTGCTTAGAAAAATCTAATGCTAAGAGCTATTAAAGCGAACTTAGGGTTTACTTGACTAACTTAAACTTAAAATCAAAACCTAATAAACAAAGAATAAAAACTCAGGGAAACCAAGCTTAGCCTAGTTCCCTTGAAACTTAACATTTAAGAAGAACAAGTACAGCCTACTAATAGTAACAATCATCATAGATAGAATAGATAGAGTGGAGGAAGTAAGTGAGAATAGAGTAAAGTGAGAATGGAGTACTTTATTGAGGTGGGTTACCTCTTTTATAGGGCAAATGCGGGAAATCCTTCCTGTTCTGCCCAAATTTCATTCCTCACCTACAGAAGTGTTAGGGTACACTTACCCCATAGGCTAGTATGTATGTGTATATTGATGACAGGTATGTATGCACATCAGTCTCTTGTGATGTACTTGTTAAGTTTGTGGGTACAACATTGAAAACCCCCTATGCCATTCTCCATTGTCTATTGGTCTAAATAAAAGGTCATAGGCATAGGTACTTTATCTATTTGGGTATAGGATAAACAAGATAAAGGTCAACTTTCCTTTCTGAGTAAAAGGTCTTAATATAGATATGCTAACTTTGCTTTAGCTTACCATACAATCTGCATACCGTACATGTAGTTCTCTTGCATTACAGCCAAACTTATTTTTAATATACATTTATAAACCTATTTTAATAAACCAAATACTTAAACTATAAGAAAAGATATCTATATATCTATATTTGCTTTATATATAAAAGCAAGCAGGTTAGTCCTATAGGCTACAGGATAATATTCATCTGTTATTAATACAATTATTTGTATTATAATGGTACTCTCAATATTTAGGTGCTGGCCACTCATCAAAGACAGTTCCTGCCCTGAACAGCTTATGATCTGAGAACACAAGGAAGAAATGAAGGATTAGAGAGGACCAAAACCTACACTTCTGGATCCACCCCCTTTCCAATAAAAGATATCTAGGTCAGATTCTCAGCTGGTGTAAGTTACTGTAGTTCCATTGATTTCAATGATGCTATGTTAATTACACTAAAGCTCAAATTCTGAATTCTAGGAGGGAAAAAGTGGGGTATCTAGGATTACTGGGTGATGGTGTTACACTGGTGAGAAATCTGGTGAACCCTGAAGAGGACTTGGATAGCTATCAGCAAGGGGTTTGCATAAACCTCAGAGACTTGAAGGTTTGCAATGAAGGTTAATACAATCCTACTTTATGCTATTGAAACATTCTTTTGTTCATGTAGTTATCTGCTTTTCTTCCTTACCTAGACCATGTCTACACTACAAATATGTCTCTGTGAAACTGCTGCAGTTAGCATTTCACTCTTGCATACTTGGCTGCTTGCATCAGCACTGTAGCATGTGCCACACTCCTGCATAATGCCTTTTGGTGGGATTTTTGCTATGTGCTGCAGGGAACACAAGTCATGCAGAGGAGCTGGGAGTAAGGGGTCAAATTAGCAGCATGCAATATTTTCAATCCCATAATACCATCCCTATCCCTTATTTTGTATGCCTTTTTAAAAAAAAATCCCACAAACCTCTGGCACATGTGACTGTCCACTGTCTCTGGCAGAAGCATGCAGCCCACACAGATCTGCAATGTTGTCCTGAACGTTGCAAATACAGGACAAATGACCCTCTGGTAGTTGGAGAACTGCAGGGAGTACTGCAACAATGGGGGACATGATGATTTCTTTGAGAACAGATTCCTAAGGGACATAATTAAAAAGCAATTCAAGGTTGCTAGTGGAATTCACAGAGCGGCTATACATAGGACTTCTGAGCCTGAGAAATGAGTACTGGCTGGTAGGATTGCCTTGTAATGCAAGTGTCTAGGGCAGGGGTCCCCAATGCGGTGCCTGCGGGTGCCATGGCGCCCGCTGGGTGTCTAAGTGGGCCCGCATACTGGCCAGTGGACGAGCATCCACCAAAATGCTGCCGAGAAGCAGTCATCCAGAGGCGTCACTGCCGAAATGCTGCCAATTTTCGGCGGCGATGCCTCTGGATGCTGCTGCTTGTCGGCAGCATTTTGGCGGTGACGCCTATTGACGTTGCCGCTTGTCGGCGGCATTTCGGCAGATGCTTGTCCACTGCCACGGTCCTCCATGACTCGTCGTCTGGCACCCGCCAGACGAAAAAGGTTGCAGACCACTGGTCTAAGGTCATTTAATTGTATCTTGCTATGTAAGGCTGTGACTCTAGGCAATGTGCAGGATATCATGGATGATTTACAGCTATTGGTGGGGTGATAAACAGCGTGTACATTCCTATTTTGGCCCATCTTGGCACAGAGTACATCGACAGAAGGGACTACTTTTCTATGGTTATGCAAGCATTGGGGATCACCTGGGACCCTTCACTGACATAAATGAGGGCAGGTCAGGGAGGGTGCATAATTATATCTTTAAGAACACAGGACTGTTCAGAAATCTGCAAGCATGGATATTCTTTTCCTGCTTCCGGATTACCATTGGCAATGTTGAAATGTCAATAGTGATTCTGGGGGACACAGCCTACCCCTTGAAGCTATACAATGGCCACCTTGACAGCTTCAAGAAAAGATTCAACTACTGGCTCAGCAGATGTAGAATGACAGGGGAATGTGCTTTCAGCAGTTTGAAGGGAAGCTGGTAGTGTTTATTCGCTAGATTAGATCGCATTCAGAAAAATATCCCTACGGTTATAGCTGCCTGTTGCATCCTTCATAATATTTGTGAGGCAAAGGGGAATAAGTTGCTGTTGGGGCAGAGGGTGGAGGTGAAGTGGATGTATCCTGATTTTGAACAGCCAGACACAAGGACCATTAGAAGAGCTCAGTGCAGAGCTATGTAGTTGAGGGAGGCCTTGAAAGAGCACCTCAGTGGTCAACCACAATAAAATGCTGTGCTGGACAGTGCTCTCCCAGGCACTGTTTTGGTCGTGGCTAGGAATGGCATAGCACTTGGTGTCTGATTCATAATGCATAGGTTAATTAACACAGTATACTTTATGTGGTGCTTACTGTAGGCTTATAATTATTGCACTGTTTCCCACCAAATTGTGTTTTCTATGGTTCGGTTCTATTACAATCGTGTGTGCTATGAGTAGTGCTAAGCATTCAGTAATATGTTATGAAGTAGTAAAGATTCACTTAAATTTCTTTCCAAAAATATAAAAAAAAGTGCAAAACATTACTATATAATAAACCTGTTAATTTAAGTTTGCATTGTATTGAAGTCAAAATCAGAACAGTAGAAAACACTAGTGTCTATTCCTGCCCAACATAGACTAGCCATGGCTCTCGGGTCACTGCATGCAACATTGTAGTTTTCCTTACTGTTCCCCAGCGTGGAGTGGTAGGGATAGGGATGCAGCCACATGATGCCGTGTGGAATGTTGTGTGTGTGAGAGAGAAGGGAGCTCAAAAATGGAGTTCTCCAAAGCCACGTAGGCCTGCATGCTGCTCGCTTGTTCACTGCCATGGTGCCTGCTGAAGCTGACATGGAGTGGCATGGGAAAGGAAGAAGACACCCATCCCTAGAAGCCTTTGGAAGAGGATTGTAGAGGACTTCCATTATTATTATTATTTATTATTATTTTTATTTGAGATTTTTCAGGAAGATATAAGAGGCATCCCTATGTGCTTAAACTGCTCTGCATGTCTCACCCTCATCATTCCCTTACTCTGCCGGGAAATGAAAAGCCAGATAACTGTACTTCTGTTTGTTGTACTGCTATCTCTTATGAGTTAAACTATGGAAAGGCAGATACCAGTGTCTGGCTAACTTTGAGTTGGGCCGTGTTTATATCTTCACTAGGGCTGTCAAGTGATTTTAAAAAAAAATTGCACAATTAATCGCACTGTTAAACAACAATAGAATATGATTTATTTAAATATTTTGGTTATTTTCTACATTTTCAAATATATTGATTTCAATTATAACACAGAATACAGTGTACAGTGCTCACTTTATATTTTTGATTACAAATATTTGCACAGTAAAAATCAAAAGAAATAGTATTTTTCAATTCACCTCATATAAGTACTGTATTGGAATCTCTATTGTGTAAATGCAACTTACAAATGTAGAATTGTGTGTTATATAACTGCACTAAAAAACAATGCAAAACTTTGGAGCCTACAAGACTACTCTGTCCTACTTCTCATTCAGCCAATCGCTAAGACAAACACGTTTGTTTACATTTATGGGAGATAATGCTGCCCACCTGTTTACATCACCAGAAAGCGAGAATAGGTGTTCACATGGGACTTTTGTAATCGGCACTGCAAGGCATTTACATGCCAGATACATTAATATGCCCCTTCATTCTTCAACCACCATTCCAGAGGACGTACGTGTATGCTGATGACGGGTTCTGCTCGATAACCATCCAAAGCAGTGCAGACCGATGCATGTTCATTTTCCTCATCTGAAGCAGATGCCACCAGCAGAAGGTTGATTTTCTTTTTTGATGTTTCAGGTTCTGTAGTTTCTACATCAGAGTGTTGCTTTTTAAAACTTCTGAAAGCATGTTCCACACCTCAGATTTTGGAAGGCACTTCAGATTCTTAAATCTTGGGTCGAGTGCTGTAGCTATCTTTAGAAATCTCACATTGGTACCTTCTTCGCGTTTTGTCAAATTTGCAAAGAAACTGTTCTTAAAATGAACAACATGTGCTGAATAATCATCTGAGACTACTATAATATGAAATATGTGGCAGAATGTGGGTAAAACACCGAGCCGGAGACATTCAATTCTCCCCCAAGGAGTTAAGTCACAAATTTAAATAGCGCATTATTATATATTTAATGAGCATCTTCAGCATGGAAGAATGTTCTCTGGCATGGTGGCCGAAGCATGAAGAGGCATATGAATTTTTAGCACATCTGACATGTAAATATCTTGTGATGCCAGCTACAACAGTGCCATGGGAACATGTGTTCTCACTTTCAGGTGACATTGTGAACAAGAAGCGGGCAGCATTATCTCCTGCAAATGTAAACAAACTTGTTTGTCTTAGTGATTGGCTGAGCAAAAAATAGGACTGAGTGGACTTGTAGGCTCCAAAGTTTTACATTGCATTCAAAAATCCATTTTTTGGGTACATAATTCTACATTTTAAAGAGATTCCACAACAGTACTTGTATGAGGTGAATTGAAAAATACTATTTCTTTTGATTTTTACTGTGCAAATATTTGTAGTCAAAAATATAAGCATTGTACACTGTATTCTGTGTTACAATTGAAATCAATATATTTGAAAATGTAGAAAAACATCCAACAATTTAATTTCAATTGGTATTCTATTTAACAGTGAGATTAAAACTGATTAATTGTAATTAATTTTTTCGAGTTAATCATGTGAGTTAACTGCCATTAATTGACAGCCCAAATCTTCACATTTAAACATTGTAAGGGACAATGCATATAGATCCTTCCCCTGGATTGGGCTCCTCTGTGCTTGGCTTAGCTGTGGTGGAGTCTCAAAAAGATCTTGGCTCAGAGAATAGCTGTAAACCCCTGGTGGTAGTACTCTTCTTAAAGATAACAAATCCATCAGAGCGCTGGAAGGCACACTACTAAAAGCTTCTAAATCAAGAATCGACTGTGACTGACACCCTCAACTCCATCCCTCAGCATCCAATCTGGGAAACCAACCAACACCTGAGGAGGTCTGCAAAGCAATTAAAGAAATGAAGAACAATAAAGCACCAGGTCCAGATGGCATACCAGCTGAAGTACTGAAAGAGTGGGGAGAAACATTGACCAACAAGCTTCATTTGCTGCTCCTCAAATTCTGGCACACCAAAGAAATCCCTGCTGACTTGCATAATGCTAACATCACCATTTTGAAAAAGGGAGACAGGCTGACTGTGGCAACTATTGAGGCATTGCCCTCCTCTCCATCGCTGGGAATATTCTTGGTAGAATCTTACTGAATTGCCTGTTCCCTCTTGCAGAGGAAGTACTTCCAGGGCCAATTCAATCAAGGTGGATGTAGTCCACTCCCAATAACACCATTAATCTGGGCTTGAATAGGGACTGGGAGTGGCTGGCTCATTACCAAAGCAGCTTTTCCTCTCCTGGAATTGACACCTCCTCATCTATTATTGGGAGTGGACTACATCCACCGTGATTGAATTGGCCCTGTCAACACTGGTTCTCCACTTGCAAAGGAACTCCCTGCTCTCCATGTGTCAGTATATAATACCTGCATCTGTAACTTTCACTCTATGCATCTGAAGAAGTGAGGTTTTTACCCACGAAAGCTTATGCCCAAATAAATCTGTTAGTCTTTAAGGTGCCACCAGACTCCTTGTTGTTTTTGTAGATACAGACTAACACGGCTACCCCCTGATGCTTTGTAGCTGTGCTTGCACAGTCTCTTCTTCCAGAAAGCGCAGCAGATCCAATAAGACTATTTACTTAGGGAAACAGCACGTCTAGAATGTGTAGCCAGCATGGTCAATTGGGCAGGTGCCCACAACAATGGAGAGCTGTTAAGTGTGTTCACCAAGGAATGCAATCAGGAATAGGTATTTTTAAAAGACCTGAGGGTTTTAAAGAGTTGTGTGGCTTGAACAGGGGAGTTCACAACTGTAACCGGAGCAGTCACTGTTGGTCAGAGTGAGACAGATGCTGTAGGACTTGCACTGCAATGATCATGGCTCAATGCCATTAGGGGGGGATGGGTTGCTGTAAAAGGGTGTTTTCAATGGGAGACATTTGAACATGGACACATGCACAACTAGGCTGACACAAGGTGACTTAGGACAACTTAACTCTGTAATGTAGCCCTTAATGAGATTAAAAGACACATACCACAAAGATGCAGTTGAAGCCCACACAAGCACAGCACAATGGAATAGTATTTTGTCACCCTGACCATGTTTCCACTTCATCAGGCCATGAAGAGATTCTTACCAGCTTACCTAAAGAAAAGTAACCCATTAAAGTCAACAGGAGTCTTGCCGTTGACTCCAAAGGTCATTTGATCAGACCCAATATTAAAAAAAAAAATTACAAGAGTAAATTGGGATGATGTATTACTGCATAACTTCTCTACCCTCATTTTGACCAGTTTTGTGGCTTCTGAACATTAGCACAGAGCACTGGATCACTGGTGTGGTGAGCTTCTGTACCCTAGTCTGTCTATTATCCCATAAATTTTGCATGTGTAAATAACTAGCATCCTGAAAAAGTAGCATCTCATGTAAGTCAGCTATATGATAACACTGATGTGTAGCTATGTTAAAATAGTCTTGTTAACATGTGATTGGTCCTGTGATTTAGGTTTATATGTTATATCTTTCTAGCACCTATGAACCAGCTATATTATTTAATGCCCTGTACTTTTATTATTTAAAAAAAAATCTCGAATTCAAAACCCTAGAAACCCCTGATTTGCAAGTTGGAGGCTGGCGATTTGTTCTGCCTAACCACTCTGCAGAAATTCAGTGTGTGGGAAATCCCTGAAGCACTTCACCTCCACCACTCTTTGACAGTCTTTCACTGAGCTCCTACTGATTAATTGTTAGACTGAATATGCTTAAATTAGTCATTAATTTTGTCTAAAAGGGAATAATTCTGAAACACTTTCTATAGCAAGATATGGCTTGCATTATTAATTACTTTCTCTAGTGGCTGTTCCCTCCCCCACCCCCATCCCTGGCATACTCAAAGATCACTTTTTCTTTCTACAGTCCAGAGACTTAATGTAGAAGTCAGAAATTCTTAGATATCCCATGGTAGAAACTGCTCTATGTGTGAATAAATAAATAACAAACAAAAAAAACTCCAACAAATCAGTGAAGATGAACTGCATTACATGTTGAGTGTTTTGATACTTCAGAAAGTGTTGCGTGGGAAGGAGATTTTTTTTTTTTCAACTTCATGTGCAGTACTTTATCCATTATTTAACCAGTGGTTTTCCCTATTAGAAACAGATGGGGTTTGGGTGGTTTATTGTGCATGTTTGTATGCCATTACAGATGGTAGAATTAGCTTGAAAGATGGAGAAGTGAGAAAGGAAGGGTGGCTAAGTTACCAACCTAATCCTTCATGCTATGGAACCTATAAGTGAGTTCACACTTTTGGCACAGTGAAGGTTCATTTTCATTCATAATTTGAAGTACAGTGTAAACAAAGGCCTGAGGCTATAGCCTGGTCTACATGCAAAATTACACCAGTTTAACTTAAGATGTGATTTTTAAACTGATGTAGGATTTGTAAACTCATGTAATTAAATTGGTACAATTGTATGTGTGAGCACTCAAATTAACTGAAAGCTGTATTATTTGAATTTATAGGGCCAAACTAAACCAAAATAACCAGTTTTAAATTGATATCAGAGTGTCTATATGGGATTTGAACTGGTTTTAAACAAGCCAATTTAATTAAACTGGTGCAAGTTTGTTTGCAGACAAGCCTTCTGTTGCTCTTCACCCACCGAAATTCACTGAGAGTTAGGTGCCTCTAAAAATCTCCCTTTTAGGCCTGCTGCATATGTGCAAGTGATTTGATTCATTTTTATTTTAAATATGGGAGTGTCCCCATCTCTAGCCAGTGAAGTGCTTAAGTTTGTTCTTAAGGCTCACTGAAGTCAAAGGGACTTGAGCATGAATTTTAGTGTTTTGCTGAATTCGGGACTCATACCAGTGTAAAATGCTATGAAGTTAAAATGCTAGTGTTTTATACTCACTTTGAGTTAGTATTAATCATTAGACAAGGTATAGGACAATGCAGAATCCCGCCTAAAATGTTCTGATAATTTGTTAAAGTGCTCACTAGCAATTAGTGGCTTTACTTGGTTAGTTAATTTACTCATTTGGATAATTAAATTCTAAACTCGGTGATACCATTCTCAACCCAGAGTACCACCACTGATTTCAATGGAGTTACTGTGGATTGACATCAGTATAAATGAAATCAGAATCTCTTCCCCACAGTCATTAAATGTGCCTATTTGAAGTGAAACCTTAGCAACAGCTAAGATAAAATTAGATGGAGAAAATAGCAAAGTCTGTCAAGAGCCAGTGAGCCCTTCATTATTACAACCTCTATCTTCAAAGAATCTACAGTAACTTTTAAAAGTGCATACTCTGAGCTGAAACTTGGCAACATAGGTTCTTGGCCCACAAGCAATTAGTATATGTACACTCATTTTAAGGAGAGTAAAACCAGATTGTATTGGATTCATGTGTGTTTTGTTCTTTTGCGATCGGGGGGGGGGGGGAGGGAAGAGAGATTCTGAGGATAAACTAGGGTGGATTGTAGCTTATAAACTGAAATTTTATATTTTCACATCTCACACTATAGTTTTGTAGGTGGCTAACATGCACTTTAAAAAAAAAATCTAATTCAAGGCCTTTTCACTCCATTTGAATCAATGGAGATGCCATTTCTGTTCAGTTCATGAGGACTTCTGTTGTGATAAGACAGAATAAATTTAATTTTAGTGGAGGACTCATCTGCCATCAGGCTTTGTGATTATTTTGTATGACTCTTATGTCTACTGATGTCTGTCACAATTGAAAAGCATTATTCTATCTGATTCTCTTGAGACAGAATGTGGGTTGCACGGCTTTGACTGAAAGCGTATTTTGGACTTCAGAATCTTCATTTCTGATAAATGAATAGAAAAGAATTAATCTTTTTTTTTTTTTTTTTTTTTTTTTAATTCTGGAGTGAGTGCTGGCAGTGAGAAATACCTCCCATTTTTATACTTGCAAATAAAGCACAATAGCTAGGAAAATTCTCCAGGAACAATGAACATGAAACCTCATAATGACAATTTTACAGAATCACTTTTTGGAGGAGAATCACACCTTAAAACATTTAGTCAGTTAATCAGGGAGCAGAAACAATATCATATGATTCATATAATTGCTTAGCTATTCATGTTGAATGAACTGTTACAGAGCAGCCACTATCCTGAAAGCTGTTCATTTTGACTATTTGGTGAATACTTATGAATATTTTATCTTGAAATTGGGATGAGTTCACAAATGATTCACTGACAGAAAAAAGCTACATTCTTCAGATTATTCAAAATGAGTAATTTATCCATCTCTATTTTTAAGTAGAGCTTTTATTTGAATAATTTTAAACAATAGCTAATTAGCAGGTAACTGTACAAGGCAGATATATTTTTTTTTTTTACAAGGACTGCTGTGACGTGCACATCTACATCTCCATATAATCATATACAGTAGTAACTACAGACTTAATGGCTTGGAGTGATTTAGGCGAAATATTTAAGCTGAATTCAGAACATGTCATGTAGTAGTTAAAACTGAACATCTCAGCTTTCAGAATTTCCCTAATACATAGTCTCTCTTTGGGGGGACATTTTGTGGTGGGAGGCTCATAACTTTGGGCAATTAGATGACTTCTGGAGCATCTCTGAAAATCTTCTCTTCAATTTTCCACTGGTGACAGATCATGGTTTACAATCTCTGGTCACAAAGGTGAGATGACTGAATTCTCTTTAGTTTGTCCTATTCCATTGTACCCTGCAGGAAAAGGGCTTCATTATTTAACTAAGAGATCAGTTTAGTCACAGCTACTTATCTTCACTTCAGCTGAATTCACTGCTCCAAGTACTTTACCGCTGTTTGGAAAAGAATAAAAGAGAAAATACTTTATCTTGAAACTTGTTGCATTCACTTTTCCCCATATCTTTCCTAAATCTGGTCCAACAACATGCCTGCTCAAGGAACTTCTAATTTGTGTTTGAGAAAATACAGGGACTTAAGGAGCATAGTTTCATAAAGTGCAGGTAGTCTTGTGGTTGTGGGGGCAATGACAAGCAAATATAGAGAATGCAAGTAC
Source organism: Trachemys scripta elegans (assembly GCF_013100865.1). Taxonomy (NCBI): domain Eukaryota; kingdom Metazoa; phylum Chordata; order Testudines; family Emydidae; genus Trachemys; species Trachemys scripta. The sequence goes on from NC_048302.1 coordinate 69,279,453, forward strand.
CTAATTGCCTTTGCAATTACCTAACTTACATGTGCAAGTATGGATGCATGCACCTTCACATTTCCACCCCCCCTGTGGGTGCATGGGTTCAATGATGGTTTTCATAAGCAGAAATCAATCTCAGGTTTTCACTGTAAATAGATATAGGCCAGGGGTCCCCAACGTGGTGCCCGCGGGTGCCATGGCACCCGCCGGGGCATCTAAGTGCACCCGTGTACTGGCCAGTGGACGAGCATCCACCGAAATGCTGCCAAGAAGAAGTGTCATCCAGAGGCGTCGCTGCCGAAATGCCCATTGACGTTGCCACTTGTTGGCGGCATTTCAGCGGATGCTCATCTGCCACCATAGTCCTCCGTGGCTCGTTGTCTGGCGCCCACCAGACGAAAAAGTTTGGGGACCACTGATCTAGGGTCTACAAAAGCACATACTATTTATTTAAATTTATAGCAAGATGCCAGATAGGAGGGGCTGAGTAGACCTGGGCAGGACACTTTTACTGTCAAAATATTTTCAAGAGTTCATTTCCCCCCTTACCCTCCCCCAAGCAGGTCACTGCTGCCATGCCTTCTCCTAGCTGGGTGTGGTGCGCCAGGCTCCATGCTTCCAGATGCTCTGGCTCATGACTTGGATCTTGGGTCAGGTCACATAGTCCCACCTCTTCCAGGGAAATGGAAATAAATACAACAGTAGTCCAATAGCTTCACATGAGAGCTTCAGACTGAATTTAGACTTTATTAGCTTTCCATCCTTTTTCTCCAGGGGTTGTTGTGTTGCCATCTTTGGTAGGACTCCAAGTTCACTCTCTACTCTGGATTCTAGCCCAGTGATCCAGTAGTAATTAGCAACTAAGGTCTGATTCAGAACTGTTGCTTCCTTCCTGGGTTACTTCCATCCTTGGCCTGTCTCTGGGCCTCTCACACAGCCCCTTCTCAGGCTCACTCCCCCTTAGATCCCTTAAAGGAAAATAGTTACGGTATGGGAAACAAAGCAAATGTAAAGGTTGCATGCCAGACCTACTTGCCCTAGGAGGCTCTGGCATCTAGCAGACTCTAGGTTTCCGCTGCCCCAGCCCAGCTTCCTGCACACAGGCAGAAGGTAGGCCTTAGCCCCATCCTGGACTTCCTTCAAGGGGCTAGCATGAGAGGTCCACACTTTCTCCCAGTCAGACACTACTGAGTTGGGCTTTTCTTTTAACTCGCTCCATGTCTGTCACCACTCACAGGTACAACAGGGCAGGGCTGATTGAGCCCACAGGCTGGCATTAATCCCTTCCCAGCCACTATAAGGCCTACATTTCCCATCACAGGACAACATAAAAACCTCAAATATGTAAACAAACTATTTTTTTTTTTTCAGTTTGGGTCAGTTGAAACATTTTGTTTAAATTATTTTGACCTTTTTAAAAAAAAAACAACCCACCCAAACCTTTACTATAATTAGCTTAAAATTTGAAGCAAGAAGTAGTTTTGAGTTGGAAAACTGGAATTTTTCATTTAGAAAACTTCAAAACAAAATGTTTTGAGAATTTCAAATCTTTAAAACATTTTTGAGTGAGGAGATTTTTCACAACCAAACCTGTCATGAACAGTTTGTTTCAATGAATTGTCATTTTTTCAATGGGGGGGGAGGGAGGAATGTTTTGTTGAAAATCTACTGAACAGCTATAAGGCTGAGGAACATTCTAGACCTGTGAAGCAGAGAATCAGAAAAGTTTCAGGAGTAGTACTGTTTTGCTTATTCTAATAAAGGTTCAGTAGTTAGTTCTGTGCTAGAAGAAAGAGTTTGTGACATTCCTTACCATTGTCACAGGACAACTGGGGCAAAATTAGGAGTATGCTCACCTGTTTTTTTTTTCTTTTTCAGGAAGATATTGCTCTTTTCCTTGTCTCATGCTCTCCTTGTGATAGGAAATATGGCATTAGCTCTGAAAGATGTTTAACTTGCCACTCAATACACATTAGTAGCAATGCACAGTACATGATATACCATAGATATCAAACCATTTTTTCATCTCGTGTCTGTGTGGCCAAACAGGAAAATGGCAAAATCTTGTCAGCAAAAATAATTCTACATGAGATTATTTTTTGAGCGGCTTTCTTTGCAGCATAATTGTAGATGGTGAGGGTTTGATAGCTTGTTGAAGTGCTGGACAATTTATTTTTAACGCTAAATTACAGTCCAGGGATTAAAATCTGTTTTGAATGATATCCTATGCAATCCTCTGACATCAGTGTTGTCTCTTTGGATCTACCCCACTTGAAAATCGGAATCTGACCCCGATTCCAATGCCCGGTGTACTGTAATATTAGCATGCTGTACTGCACTGTATGGAATACTGACTGCTTTTATAGCAGTTACAATTTATAGCTCTCTACCAATTCCACATAGCTGCTTCTATCAATGTTTTTCATGAGCTGGCCATGTATAGCTTTCTGCACAGTGTCACTCACTCTTATCCGGTCTGGACAGATCATTCCTTCCAAGGTGTAACACCAGAACTTTCATTCCCTGGTTCCCTTGGAGATCTCTTTAAAGGGCATTATTACCTATCTGTACCCTAGGGTGACCAGATGTCCCGATTTTTGGGTCTTTTTCTTATATAGGCTCCTATTACCCCCCCATCCCCATCCCTATTTTTCACATTTGCTGTCTGGTCACCCTGCTGTACCCATTCATTTATCTTTTCAAACATTCTGCAACTTGCAGGTCGTCTTGTTGTGGGGAGATAATATAAGCATTGTATGTTCCTTAGGTGTGTCATTCTACTAAAAAAAGCAAGGGATCACTTGAAAAATAAAGTGTTACATTCCTTAAGTATGCCATAACATGCTTTAAAATAATTAAAAACCAAACATTGCTTAGGGTACACCTTAGAATGGGCCAGGATCATATTATTGCTTGTATTATTGTAGCACCTAAGAGCCCCGGTCGTGTAGCCCACTGAGTAAGGTGCTACACAAACACTGAAAAAAGATGGTCCGGGCCCAAAGAACCGACAATCTAATTATAAATTCACTGTGGGTAGCAGCTTACACCACAAAGCTTCAATGGGACTAGGTACAGTTCATTATGGCAGGGGTATCAGATTCTGGCTCTAATTTAGGATATCTGTGCAGTTTTTTTCATTTGAAATTTTTTTCTCAAAGATTAGAAAGAGGTTTTCTTTTCAACTCTTGGAAAGAAAATCTACATACAACCCATACAACATTTAAATAAGTGATATTCACATAGATTGTTTTTAGAAATATATGATTTTTTGAAAACCACTTTGTCAACATATTCTAGTTTGTAAATGCCATTTGCAGTAATGCATAAGCCAGGAGAAATGACTATGCTAAAAAAAAAAAAAAAAAGTAGCTAAAATCCACTAAAAGCTCTGTGGGGAAATTAAACTCCACACCTATGGAGAACTAAGTTCTTTTATTGAGAATTAACATTCATATTTAATTTAGATTTCATGATACAATGGTTGAAATACTGGATACACACACTGATGTCAAGGAGGCCAGTATTTCACTCAGTGTTTCTGTACTAAATGCTATACCAGTAACTTAGTAAAATAGAGGTGTTCAACTTTAACCACTAGAGCCAGATCTTCAGCTGATGTAAATTGGCTTAGCTCCATTGTGCTCAGTGGAGCTACAGCAATTTACATTAGTTTAGGATTTGGTTCAATGACTATAGGGCATATTTGCTAACCTTCAATATTTTAAGGGGGCTCTTCTTATCTCTTTGCACAGATATTGAAATTTACCACCGGAATAATACAATTTGGAACTATTTTTGCTATTCACATTGATTTTCCATAAGGCTATACTATTCTTCATATCAGCAAGTACCAAATGTAGGTTAAATTTCTGTCTTAAGATGAGAGTATATGTGATCCATTAACTTCAACAGAAGCTCCATGCATGTATCCAAAGGTAGAATTAAGCCTTCATGGACCAAACTGTTGGACTTTGTCTGAATTGTAATCATACAAAACATGCATTTGTTTATGTAAAGTCCCATTGTGTATGGCAGCATATCTAACTTTTCACGTTTGCACGTGAAAAGGCTCTCTTGCATATTTTCAACAATCTAAAGGCCTTGAAAGTTTGATGCTAGTCTTTGAAACCCTTTATAATTTGTCTAAAATCCTGAAACCGGAAAAAAAAAATGCAAGAAAAAATGTGAACAATGGGGAAAATAACTCGAACCACAAGAACTCCCAGAAAGCAGAAAAACAATCAGATGCAGCCAGGGAAACAAGTACGGGGAAGAAAAAGTCCAGCTGTCAGAAAGCCAGTCTGGTAGAGAAAAATCTTTGCAGAAACCAGCAGGTTGACAAAACTATGGCACTGGTTGCAGTTCTCTTTTTGATACAAACTGTCTATAGTGTTGGCATGAAATTCAAAATTTCTTTTGTGCCCATGATTGTCTCACTGGACTGAATCAATCAATCAGAGTTGCACGAAGAAGGGTTTCCTGTTCCAAGCTGTTCACTCTGCTAGAAGCTGCCAAGCCATCATCTGAAAAATATTTTAAAATAGAGAGAGAGTTGCATTCACTGCTCTCCCAGGATAACTGCATTTCCCACCCGCTACAGGACAATGGCTTTTATATCTATCTATATATCTATCTATATGTGAGAGAGAGAGAGAGAGAGAGAGAGAGAGAGAGTGTGTGTGTGTGTATATATATATATATATATATATACATACATACACACACACACACACACACACACACACACACTCTCTCTCTCTCTCTCTCTCTCTCTCTCTCTCTCTCTCACACACACACTTTCCAGACTTTCTGATCCTCAGTTGGCATGTATTGGCAAAGCTCCATTGACTGTATTACACAAGCTGATCTATTTTTCTGAGGTTAGCTGTAGCTACCTTCCACTTGAAGCTCTACAAACTGTTTCTCTTCTCCAATATTGTGTTCATTTTCTTCTATTGCTGAGGCAGTAGTGTTGCCAACATTCTGATTGCAGAAAACCAAACACCCTTGCCATGTCCCCTACCCTGCTTCTTCCCCCCGCTAACTCCATCACTCCTCTCTCCATCATTCACTCACTCATTTTTCACTGGGCTGGGGCATGGGGTTAGGGTGCGGGCTCTGGGGTGGGGCCGGGGATGAGGGGTTTGGGGTGTAGGAGGGAGCTTCAGGCTGGGGCCAAGGGGTTTGGAGTGTGGGAGGAGGCTCCAGGGTGGGGTAGGGGGTTGGGGTGCAGGGGGGAGGGCTCTGGCTAGGGGTGTAGGGGCTGGGGATGAGGGGTTTTGGGTGCAGGAGGGGCTCCAACCTGGGGTTAAGGGGATTGGGGTGCAAGAGGGGGTTTGGGATGTGGGCTCTGAGTGGTGCTGACCTCAGGTGGCTTCTGGGAAGCGGTGACATGTTCTTCTGGCTCTGCGCACCACCCCTGCCCGCAGCACCGCCGCAGCTCCCATTGGCCGCGATTCCCAGCCGCTGGGAGCTGCGGCGCTAGCACTTGGAGAGGCGCCTGCAGGAGGGGGTAGCATGCAAAGCCCTGCTGGCCGCCCCTCCATCTAGGAACCACACATGCTGGCTATTTCCCAGGAGCTGATTGGAACCGGGCAGGGAACTTGCAAGCCCTGCTGCACCTCCAACTGGATTTTTAACGGCCTGATCAGCAGTGATGACCGGAGCCACCAGGGTCCCTTTTCCACCAGGTGTTCTGTTTGAAAACCAGATGCCTGGCAACCCTATGCTGGCTCACAACTAGCTAGCTATATTCAGGTTATTATGTGGACAGTGAATGATCAGCCAACATACCTTCTGGACAGTAAACAATTGGGTTAGTAATCAATAATTTGATAACGACAGACAGAGGGCATTAGGGGATTGTAAAATAAATACTAGCATAACCTTAATTATGGTCCAGATAAGTAGTACTGTCAGATTTAAGGATGAGCTGAAGTTTCCATTATAAAATCTGTTTTTGATGGTATATATAACTCAGCTGTGGTTCAGACAAGCATCTGGCATGTAGCAGTCATCTAAATCATGATTTAGATAGAGGAAAAGGTTTATCTGACCAGATTTAGCTGAACAACAAATGAATTTTAAACATGAGCAGTGTGCAAGCATTTGGCATGGCATTGCCTTTTTGTGCTTATTAAATAAATAACTTGTAAAAGGTCCCCGTCTAATCTTAAGTACATTAGATGTAGAACAGAAGAAACTCGACTGAAATCAACTGAATTAATCTGGTGTAAAATGGTGTAAGTGAGACAAGAATGAGGCTGAATATTTTGTAACAGGTACCAGGGCCGGCTCCAGGCACCAGCTTGCCAAGCAGGTGCTTGGGGCGGCTACTCCGGAGAGGGGCGACACGTCCAGCTATTTGGCGGCAATTCGGCGGACGGTCCCTCGCTCCCGCTTGGAGCGAAGGACCTCCCGCCGAATTGTCGCCGCAGATCACGATCGCAGCTTTTTGTTTTTGTTTTTTGTTTGTTTGTTTTGTTTACGCCGCTTGGGGCAGCAAAAACCCTGGAGCCAGCCCTGACAGGTACCATTCTTCAGAAGCTTAGTTCTAAGTAGCTGCTACTATTCTTAAATTTCCTGTTCACTTTCCACAAAGAATGGTGGCAGTGAAATTTGCTTTCTCAAATATTCACAAGAAATGAACCCAAAAGAGGCACAAGTAGGGCCCCAATTAAATTGTTTACAAATTCAAGTGTCTATTAGATTATTTTTTTTATTTTATTTTTTCAGTAACGGCAGGTCTATTCACAACCATTATGGCCACATTGCTTGGAATGTCTCTCATACAATCAGATCACTTCATCATTCTGGCATTCACACACTTCATTTAGAGCTGTCTCTATCTGGCAAATTGAGAAGTTACACTACCCAATCATCATAGTGAACTGAGTGTCTAACCTAAGTAATCACTGTAGTCCCCACACGAAATAATTTTTTGCTCCTAGTGACAGATCTGCACAGCTGTATGGTAACCAAGGTCATCCAAACAACTTAGCTTGTGGTTTAATATTGCAGGACAGAATAGAAAAATGTGTTGTAAGAAGCTGATTCTAGTTAAAGTGCTTGAAGATCATTTTCTTGTATAAAACTCTGGAGTTCAACAATTGATTCCTTGTCAAAGTTCAAATCCCACTTTAAGTATTTATTTAACTTCTACTAACATAGGCTGGTGGAAATAATGCAATACCATAGTGTGAACAATCAACTTTCCCTCCTGTTCTACGGGTCATTATTTGCTGCATTATTTTTATATTAGTGAATTTATAGGACAAGACCTTGCCATCATATTCTGATATTGGATTACTCATCAAGCCAAATAGAACAGCCTCCCAATCCCAGTTCCATTTCAGTCCAGATCATCTTATCCCTGTTCTCAAAAGCTACTGCCCTTAGGAACAATTCCTGCAAAATTTAGTGGAGATCAAACCAATACACAGCAATAGAAATGTAATAGGTTTCTTTAGAAATTGCTCTGAGAGATTTTAGACTTTAATACAGAATGATCTCTTTTTATGTTAGCGCTGATTAAGAAAGTGTTCCCTATTTTTTCATAACACTTTCTAGAATTGTTTTCCTTTTAAAAATCCCAACATTTTAAGATTAATTTTAAAACTTAATTTTGTCTTTCCTCGAATTTTGAAATTTCAAATTCAATAATTCAATTTTTTAGTTTTTTTTTTTACAAAGAAATTCATTACATTGCATTCTAGAGCATTAATATAATACTTTATTAAATTTACAGGACGCACCAAAAACCTATGAATAGTTTTCTATTAAGTTCTGGATCACTTATCCTTAAAGGTGATACTGTTTATTTTCCCTGCTTGTCTTTAACAATCTTAGTACACCCCAGAAAGCTTTCGGTTGCTTGCTTTTTTGCTGGCAACTGATTAAAGCAAAGCATTCTGGGCTCCTTATCCTTTCTGAATGAATAGTACATATGAAACTTAGCTTAAGCAGCATTTTTTTTACATCTTTAAACTGGCAAATATTACATCTTGAAACTGTTTATGGCATTCTGTGGATTTTGCAATGGCTATTTCATAAATAGAAGCAGGGTTTGTCACACAGCTGTAATAGCCCCTGTTTGCTGAAAGTATATTATCTCTATTCTGAAGACATTAATTACATTACAAAATTTAAACCATTTGAATCAATTTTAGTCTTGGGATCTATAATTGTACTTAATGGGAGCCATGTCTGTGCATCCAAAGCAGAATTTGCCCATCTAATAGGACTTTGAATTATAGAAACACATGCATCGAAATGGTACTGAATTGTTCTTAGAAATATGGAGTGAAATCCTGGCCCTATTAAAGTCCATGTGAGTTTTGCTCTTAACTTCAGGTAAGGGGTGCTTGGGGCAGAGCTGGCTCCAGGGTTTTTGCCGCCCCAAGCAGCCAAAAAAACAAAACAAAACAAAAGCCGTGATCGCGATCTGCGGCGGCAATTCGGTGGGAGGTCCTTCGCTCTGAGCCGGAGTGAGGGACCGTCCACTGAATTGCCGCCGAATAGCTGGATGTGCCGTCCCTCTCCGGAGCGGCCGCTCCAAGCACCTGCTTGCCAAGCTGGTACCTGGAGCCGGCCCTGGCTTGGGGTGCAGTAGCACCGCCGGCTTGAAGTGGGTTTCCATCATATACAGGGCTTACAGTTTTGTTTAATAGCTTTCAGCATTCCCACTATAAAAGTTATTAAAACGCCACTGACTTCAGGGGAGCCAGAATGCCATCTTATGAATAGCTTTGGCATATCAAGGTTCATACTACTTCAATTGCATTACATAAACCTACAAAACAGTTGCACTGTGCACTTAATGGAACTTGCAAGATTTCCCCTTTCAAAATGTGTAAATAAGCCACAACCTATGTGATATTGTAGGAAGAAATTTCATTTTGTTTGAATATGTTTCTGTCAGTTGATCTTGCAGATTATTGATAAATGTCATCAGTAACATTCAGGCATTCCGTTGTTCACACACTGAAAGAACAATGTAACAGCAAGCTGAGTATCTAGGGTGAAAGGCAAATCTATGCACTTGGTCAGTGTTTGTCTTTGCATTCCCAATTAACTTTGAGAGCACCTTGTTTACACTGTCACTTTGCCTTCAACCAGTTGTATTTGTTGTCCTAAATTTAACAGATTTTGCATTTGTGTAGTAATTCACTCTGGAGATATTGTAAAGCACTTCACCCCCTAAATACTGACAAGTTTAACTTATTTGTCGTCTTGGTTTTTGAATTAAGTGTTCTCTTTAGCTAGCCTCAAGGTTTGTTTTTGTTTTGTAGTGGTTTATTTTTTTTTTGAGTCACTTTTATTTGACTAAATTACTGTGATCTTTGAAATAGAAAGTTGAATCAAATGAGGAGCCACTAGAAGCCTTTATGTAAAATTGCTGTAGTCTTTAGCTTTGAGTCCAAAGTCTATACCAAGTACAAATGCATGATGGTGGAGTATGTAACTTACTGTCTCTTAACATGAAAGTAAAAAAGGATTTTTAAGGTCACACTATGGAATTCAGGAGTAGCAAAAAAAATGTAGTAAAAAGTAAAAGATATTTTCTGTTGTCTGTCCATATCTAACCACTCTTTCCTGAAGCTGTTCACAATCAGTTCCACAGTTGTTTAATCCAGAGCAGGATTTAAGCAGATCTTCTGAGGTAACACTGATCAGAACAAGCATTGTTACTTAGTTTGCAAGATAAAAGAGCTACATGGTCTTTGATCATTCAGGAATCTGAATAAGAAATATCACCCTTGTGGTTTCTACAACAGAGTCCTCTCAGTTCTCTTTCATGAAAGACAGTAGTGTATAAACGGTCTTCAGCATTACACTTGGGTACAATGACTCAGCTGAGTGGATCAGAAATATCTGACTGTAATTTAAACATGCATTGAGCATGTCTGCTCCAGAACAGGGATCACTACAGGTCAAGTGATTTCCTTACTTACAACTGTGTGACCTTATTGAAATCAGTGAAACAATATGCAAGTAGCTGACAGCAGAATGTGACCACAAATGTCTGTCTGATTTGTCTCACACATAACTGTTCATGCAAACTTGAAATGTGGCCTTTTATGTCTATGTTTTCTTAGGGTACAACATGTCTCACAGTTACTGTAGCTCATGTATTCTGTGTTCATGTACTCCTTCTGCCAGGTGTTGTCACCAGCAACAAAGGCAGGGTCCAAAGAGGTAGGGGTCCCTTTTAAAACTAACAAACACTACCAGCATGAGGCACAACCCTGAATTTTTGGGATCACTAGATATCTTCCCCATGCACACTTAATAGACAATACATCCTGTAATCAGGCACGGACTCACCCCTGCGGCACCTCCTACTGGTCTCTTCTGGAAATTAGCTCACCAGTCATCGGCGCGCCCTCTGCAGGCCAGGTGTCCCACCTGTCGTTGGCCCCTGTGTCCCTCCTGGACCCCGGTGCCTTTGGCTTGGGTGCTGCCCCCCTGGCAGTACCCCACTCTCTCTCTGGGTCTCCCTACACAGGGGAACCCCCACCCCCTATCCCAATGTCGTCTCAGTTGTGGCTACTGCCAGTCACCATCTAGCCCCCGCGCCCTGGGGCAGACTGCAGTCTATCAGCCAATCATCACAGGCAACAAGGGGTTTGGACTGGCTGCCTTTACCCACCCTCAGGCTGCCCCTCTGCACCCCAATACCTATGTGAGCCTAGGACCAGGCCCTGCAGCCTGGGGAGTTGCTAGCCTAGGGCTTCCCAGCCGCCAAGGCCTTTCCCCAGCCCTGCCTCACTCTAGGTCCCTGGTGAGTTCCCCAGCAGCCAGGCCTGTCTCTCTCTCCAGTCAGAGAGAGACTCCTCAGCTTCTGGCTGCCCTGGCCTTCTTATAAGGCCTAGTTGCTCAGTTTGGGGTGTGGCCCCAGCTGCAGCCACTTCCGCCAATCAGCCAGGGTTTTGCTCCCTTCCTCAGCCCCAGCCCTCTCCAGGGCTTTTCCAACCCCTTCAGGGCTGGAGCGGGTGTTCACCCCGCTACACTTCCCCACATGAAAAATACGGATTCTATGTACGAAACAAGGAAAACTTTATTAGGTGCTGGTGAGTATTTGCTTTAGGTTGGGGGGTTGTCTGTAAGCGAGGACAGGTCTGTCTCCCAAGATCTGTGAGAGTAAAGGATCATCTTTCAGGATAGGTTGTAGATCTCTGATGATGCGCTGGAGAGGTTTTAGTTGGGGGCTGAATGTGACAACTAGTGGTGTTCTGTTATTTTCTTTGTTGGGCCTGTCTTGTATGAGGTGACTTCTGGGTACTCGTCTGGCTCTGTCAATCTGTTTTTTCACTTCAGCAGGTGGGTATTGTAGTTTTAAGAATGCTACCCCCCAACCTAAAGCAAATACTCACCAGCAACCACACATCACTGAACAAAACCACTAACCCAGGAACCTATCCTATTTGTAACAAAGCCCGATGCCAACTCTGTCCACATATCTATTCAAGTGACATCATCATAGGACCTAATCACATCAGCCATACTATCAGGGGCTCGTTCACCTGCACATCTACCAATCTGATATATGCCATCATGTGCCAGCAATGCCCCTCTGCCATGTACATTGGCCAAACCGGACAGTCTCTACGCAAAAGAATTAATGGACACAAATCTGACATCAGGAATCATAATACTCAAAAACCAGTGGGAGAACACTTTTAACCTGTCTGGTCATTCCATGTCAGACCTGCGGGTGGCTATCTTACAACAGAAAAACTTCAAAAACAGACTCCAAGGAGAGACTGCTGAGCTGGAATTGATATGCAAACTAGACACAATCAACTCAGGATTGAATAAGGACTGGGAATGGCTGAGCCATTACAAACATTGAATCTATCTCCCCTTGTAAGTATTCTCACACTTCTTATCAAACTGTCTGTACTGGGCTATTTTGATTATCACTTCAAACATTTTTTTTCTCTTACTTAATTGGCCTCTCAGAGTTGGTAAGACAACTCCCACCTATTTATGCTCTCTGTATGTGTGTATATATATCTCCTCAATATTTATTCCACTCTATATGCATCCGAAGAAGTGAGCTGTAGTCCACGAAAGCTTATGCTCTAATAAATTTGTTAGTCTCTAAGGTGCCACAAGTACTCCTGTTTTTTTTTACTCAAAGAGAGTTATTAATTGTTCACTGTCAAAGTGAGTGGATGTATCCAGTGAGGTCCTGCCGGGTCTGTCCTGGGTCTGCGACTATTCAACATTTTCATTCGTGACTTGACTATTGGAGTGAAGAGTAGGCTTATAAAATTTGCAGATGATACCAAGCTGGGAGGGGCAGCCAGCAATATGGAGGGCAGGATTAGAATTGAAAATAACCGTGAAAAATTGGTCTGAATTCAAGAAGATGAAATTCGATAATGACAAATGCAAAGTACTTCACTTAGCAATGAAAATTCAAATGAACAACTACAACTGGGGAAAAACTGACTAGATAGTAGTACTGCTGAAAAAGATTGGTGGTTATCACAAATTTGAATTTGAATCAACAGTGTGATTCAGTGGCAAAACAGACACACATCATTCTCGGGTGTTTTAGCAGGAGTGTTGTATGTAAAACGCAGGAGATAATTGTCCCACTGTAGTTGACTCTGTGAAGCCTCAGCTGGAGTAGTATATCCTGTTTTGAATGCCACACTTTAGGAAAAATCTGATAGAGTGGAGGGAGTCCAGAGGAAAGTAGCAAAAGCGATAAAAGATTTAGAAAGCCTGATCTATGAGAAAAGATTTAAAAAAACTGGGTATATTTATTCTTGAGAGGACCTGATAACAGTCTTCAAATATGTTAAGGGTTATTCAAAAATGGGAGGTGATCAGTTGTTCTCCATGTCTGCTGAAGGGAGGACAAGAGGTAATGGACCTAATTTGCAGCAAGGGAGATTTAGATATTTTTATTAGGACAAACTTTCTAACTATAAGGATAGGTAAGCACTGCAATAAGTTTCCAAACAAGGTTATTGTAGATCGCTGTAACTGGAGGTTTTAAAGAACAAGTTGACAGTCACCAGTGTGGGATGGATTAGATGAACTTGGTCCAGCCTCAGTGTGGGGAACATGGACTAGATGTCTTCTCGCAGTCCCTTTCAGCCCTACTTTCTATGATTCTTGGAAAACAACAACAATATAGGCATATGAATGATAAATAAAATACTTTCCCAGGATAAGTTTGGCAGGATTGCATTAACACAGTTCCCTCCACACCAACATGAACATCCAATAGGCAAATGTCACTTTACGACATCACTTCCCCGTCCCCAAACCCTGTTCATGGTTTGGTGTCAGTGGGCTGTGTAGTCCCAGAGTTTTGAGGTGCATTCGGACAGACCTGACTCCAATCCCTTGGGAAATGCTCCCTGGTCCTGTGTTGAGGTTCCACCACCTAACTAAGCTGTCATAGTTTCAGATTTATTTTGTGGTTAGATAGGCCTCTCTGGAGTTCATTCAGCTTTGCTCCTGTCTCTGTGGCATCAGCTAAAACCCCTCTCTGTATTTCATCCCCTCAAGAGTTGCTTCCATTCAAAAGTCACCTGCATGTCATCTTTCATCACAAAGTCCTCTGCAGCTGATCTTTCAACAAAATGCTCAGTCTAATCATCTCTTCCCAAAAACTACTCCCAATGACACCTTACTAGAAAGGAACATGTCACATAAATAAAGAACCCTTAAGCAGAATCCTTGTCTCAACATAAGAGCTCCTTTTTTCTCTCTTCACTCTTATTTCAGCACCACTGCCCAACCTATTCTGAGTTTTGTATACAGTTATGGTGGCTCCAAAAGTATCAGTGGAGGATTTCTGTGTAGAAAGCTTATACAAATAAAGCTATCTCAGTAATCCTACTTCTTCCTGTTCACCAGGATGGTGGCAGAGAGGTCCTTTCTCTGTGGAGCTTGTGTCTATCTGGTGTGCTAATCAAATAGCTTATGAAGAGAAAACAACTCTGTCCATTTTTCCCCTTATTCACCAACAGATGGGAGTAAAGAGCTCCTTACTCTCTAGAGCTTCAGGCAGCAGGGCATAGATACATATACTGTATATATGGTATATATTCAGTAGGGGACATATTTTAAAAAATAGGTAACTAAGTTATTACAAAATATTAATGCATGGGTACCTCATGCTGCTCATTCATGTGGGCACTAAGGATACTGCAAAGTATGACCCTGAGCAGATCTGAAGTGATTACAGTGCTCTGGGAATGAGGGTGAAGGAGATGGGGGCGGGGGGCACAGGTTGTATTCTCATTGATCCTTCCAGTCAAGGCTGGGGGCCTAGGCAGAAACAGATGCCTTTTGAAGGTGAATGCATGGCTGTGTGTATGGTGTCATCAGGTGGGGTTTGGCTCCCTCAACCATGGGATGATATTCTGAGAAGAACTGCTGAACAGAGATGGGGTCTACCTATTAAGGAAGAGGAAGAATAGCTTCAGAAATAGACTGGCTTGTGAGGCAGGCTATAAATGAGGCAGGCTTTAAATGAGGCTTGATGGTGGTGAAGATTAAACATACAGGTAAGTCTGGAATATGAACACCTGGGTGAAGGGTTGGAATCTGGGGGAACATGGGAAATCATAGCAGGGACAAAGGAGAGACAAGGGGAAATCTAATGAACTTGTTAGATTACTGTATACTAATGCAAGAAATATGGAAAATAGGAAGACCAAGAAATACTAGTTAATAATCACAATTATGACATAACTGGCATCACAGAGACTTGCTGGTTTAGTTTATGACTGGAATATTGGTATGGTATAGTACAGCTTGTTCAGGAAGGACAGCAGGAGAAAAAAGGGAAGAGGTGTTGCCTTGTTTACCAAAGATGTACACATTTGCACTGAGGTTGAGGTAGAAGTTGGAGGCAGACCTGTTGAAAGTCTCTAAGGGTAAAATCAAGGGTGATGTCATGGTTGGATTCTGCTTTGACCACCTAACCAGGAAGAAGAGGTGGATGAGGCTTTTTTAAACAACTAACAAAATCACCCATTGCATAGGACTTCAACTACCCAAACGTCTGTTGGGAAGATAATGCAGCAGGGCACAGATTATTCAACAAGTTATTGGAATTGGAGACAACTTTTTATTACATAGGTGGAGAAAGTGATTAGGGGAGAGGCTCTTCTAGATTTGATTCAAACAAATAGGAGGAACTGATTGAAAATTTGAAGGTTGAAGGCAGCTTGTGTGAAAGTGAGCATGAAAAGATAGAGTTCATGGTTCTAAGGAAAGGTAAGAGTGAAAACAGCAGAATAAAGAGAATGGATTTCAAGAAGGCAGACTTTAGCCAACTCAGAGAATCAGCAGGTAAGATCCCTTGAGAAGCAAGTCTAAGGGAAAAAAGAGTTCAGGAGAGTTGGCAGTTTTTTAAAGAGAAAAGTTATGAATATTGGCTGCATACTTATTTGATTCTAAGCAGTTGGTCAGCTTCCTGAGAAAAGACTATTCTCAGTAAGTGCCCAATCCAGAAACACTTAAGCCAACAATCAAGTTGGAGATACCAATCCACATCTGGGCTTTCCCAGGAACGTGGTTTGGCTGGTAAGGAACTCAGTCATACATGGACATGTGACTTGCCCAGGTGACTCCAAAACATGGGAGACCTCTCCACTTGGTCTTCAGCTGGCTAAAGAGAGAGCCTCTCCACCCCCAGGATGCTTGGAAGAAACTGGAACAAAGGGCAGTGACTGCAAGGGGTGTGAGTGGTTGCTGGACCCAGGCTAAAAGGAGATTAGTCTGTAAAAGGGAGAATTCTGGAACTAGTGAGGATCTTATCTGTATTCAGTTTGATTAGACGTAGATTTGCGTGTTTTATTTTATTTTGCTTGGTAACTTACTTTGTTCTGTCTGTTACTACTTGGAACCACTTAAATCCTACTTTCTGTATTTAATAAAATCACTTTTTACTTACTAATTAACTCAGAGTATGTATTAATACCTGGGGGAGCAAACAACTGTGCATATCTCTCTATCAGTGTTATAGAGGGCGAACAATTTATGAGTTTACCCTGTACAAGCTTTATACAGGGTAAAATGGATTTCTTTGGGTTTAGACCCCATTGGGAGTTGGGCAGCTGAGTGTTAATGACAAGAACACTTCTGTTAGCTGCTTTCAGATAAACCTGCAGCTTTGGGGCAAGTAATTCAGACCCTGGGTCTTTGTTGGAGCAGACGGGAGTGTCTGGCTTAGCAAGACAGGATGCTGGGGTCCCAAGCTGCCAGGGAAAGCAGGGGTAGAAGTAGTCTTGGCACATCAGGTGGCAGCTCCCAAGGGGGGTTCTGTGATCTAACCCGTCACAATAGTACCTATGTATAAAAGAGGGAATAAGGACAAGCCAGGAAATTATAGACCAGTCCACTTAACTTGGGTACCCAGAAAGATAATAGTGCTAACAATCAGTTTGTAAGGACCTAAAAGTTAATAAGGTGATACATAACAGTCACCATGGATTTGTGAACAAATCATATCAAACATATCTGATATCCTTCTCCTACAGGGTAACAAGCCTTGTGGAGGAACGGAAGCAGTAGATGTGATATATCTCAATTTTAGTAAAACTTTTGATATTGTCTCATAGGACCTTCTCATAAATAAACTTTGGAAATACAGCCTAGATGAACCTACTGGATGGATAAACAACTGGTTGGAAAAATGTATGCAGAGGATAGTTATCAATGGATCACAGTCAAACTGGAAGGGCATACCGTGTAGAGTCCTGTAGGGATCTGGTTCTGGGTCTGGCTTTATTCAATATCTTCATCAATTATTTAGCTAATTGCACATAGAGTACACTTAGAAAGTTGGGAGAGGTTACAAGAGCTTTGGAGGATAGGATTAGAATTCAAAATGATCTTGACAAATTGGAGAAATGGTCTGAAATCAATAGAATTAAATTTAGTAAGGACAAATGCAAAGTATTACATTTAGGAAGGAATAATCAATTGCACAGATACAAAATGGGAAATGACTGCTAGGAAGGAGTACTTCAGAAAAGGATCTGGGGCTTATAGTAGATCATAAACTAAATAAGAATCAACAGTGTAATACTGTTGGAAAAGAAGTGAACATCATTCTGAGACATATTAGCAGAAGTGTTGTAAGCAAGACACAAGAAGTTATTCTTCCACTCTACTCAGCACTGATTAAACATCAGCTGGAGTATTGTGTCCAGTTCTGGGCACCACAGTTTGGGAAAGATGTAGACAAATTGGAGAAAATCCAGAGGAGAGCAACACAGATTATTAAAGGTCTAGAACAATGGTTCCGAAACTTGTTCCACTGCTTGTGCAGGGAAAGCCCCTGGTGGGCTGGGCCAGTTTGTGTACCTGCCGCGTCCACAGGTTCGGCTGATCGCGGCTCCCAGTGGCTGCAGTTTGCTGCTCCGGGCCAATGGGAGCTGCAGGAAGCGGCGGCTCGGCCCGCGCCACTTCCTGCAACCCCCATTGGCCTGGAGCAGAGAACCGTGGGCACTGGGTGCCGCAATTGGCCGAACCTGCGGATGCAACAAGTAAACAAACCAGCCCAGCCCGCCAGGGGCTTTTCCCTGTACAAGCGACAGAATAAGTTTGAGAACTACTGGTCTAGAAAATATGACCTACAAGGAAAGGATTAAAAAAAAAACTCTGGATTTGTTTAATCTGGAGAAGAGAAGACTGAGGGGGGACATTATAACAGTCTTCAAGTACATAAAAGGTAGTTATAAAGAGGAGGGTGATACTTTATTTTTTTTCTCCTTAACCACTAAGGACAGGAGAAAAAGTAAGGGGCTTAAATTGCAGCAAGAGAGATTTAAGTTAGATATTAGGAAAAACTTCCTAATTGTCAGGGTAATTACGCACTGGAACAAATTACCTAGGGAGCTTGTGGAATCTCCATCACTGGAGGTTTTTAAGAATAGGTTAGACAAACTCCTGTGAGGGATGGTCTAGATAACACTTAGTCCTTCCTCACTGCAGGGGACCAGTAGCGCAGCTTGGGGGGAGCAGGAATAGCGGCTGCTCCCACTGAGCAGAAAAGTGGTGCCTTTTTAATTTTTACTTACCCAGCGGCCCTCCGGGTCTTTGGCGGCACTTTGGTGGTGGGTCCTTCAGCTGCTTGGGTCTTCGGTGGCACTTTGGCGGCGGGTCCTTCAGCCACTTCGGGTCTTCGGCGGCACTTCGGCGGCAGGTCAGTCTGGGTTTTTCTTTTTCTTTTTTTCTTTTTTTTCTTTGCGGTGGGTGGCACCTTTTTTTATGTGTTTGCTCCCCCTGCTGCTAAAACCTGGCTTTGCCACTGCAGGGGACTGGACTAGATGACCTATAGCGGACCCTTCCAGTCCTACATTTCTATGATTCTGTGAAACTACAAACATGTAACATTATGGAAAAATATGTTTTGCAGACACAGCTGCATAAGTGTGTAAACATCTGCATATTTTGTACATGCCATTGTCTTTTTTGCCTGCATTCAAAGAGGACTAGATTGTCAGAGCTCTAGTCACACAGGGACTGAGGCCCTCCTTATCCCACTGCTAGGCCAAGTGCAGGCTGTGACTCTAGCATAGAGGATAGTCCAAGTACTCCCCTGATTCTCCAGATGTGAACAAATGGAGAAGAAGGGAGCAGAAAGAGCCAGAGAATGGGAGGTTCTCTAAGTGTATGTTCTACAATAGCTGGCCAGAGTAACTGGCAGGGCACACAGAGGGAGTAAATTGCTCCATGACAAAGGGTGAAGTAGTTTATTCCCCTCCATAGCTAAAGTGGATCAGGGCAAAGAATTATGATTGACTCACAATTCATTCTTTGACCTCCCTCTGGGGCAATGCAGCTACATACCACCTTTGATTTAGGGCAGACTTTATAGTTAAAGTATAGCCAGTATATTGTAGGCAAAGCATGGGTGCCTATTTCTGAGAAATGGTATGTGTATGTCAACCAATAGTAACTATTGTTTTATTGTTATAGGGCTATACAATCAATCACTTGTATTGTAGCCTCAAATGGGTAGCTCGTTGGGACGCCCCTGCTGAATTCTGATCACTTTAAAACTTTATTTAAAGTTATTACATATTTACAAAAATTCCTTTTTTCAAACCCTCCCAAACTTCTTGTTCAATCTTTCACATTCATATATGAAAGATATCTATTTCATTACCATACTGGTCTTATTGTATCACTTTAATCAGCGTGCTTGTCAGGTGCTAATTTAAAAAAACAAACAAACAGACTCCTACACATTTACATTTCTTTCAGCTGTGAGCTGCCAGGCCAGAAACTAATTTGTTTTACTGCTTTCCCTACTGCTTTTGTTCATTACAGGAACTTAACCCCCCCCTATTTACGCTTAGTGTGATTTTCATGTCTTGCATGTTTGTTAATAGTAGTCATTTCAGAGTACTGAGTTGATTTAATGTCAACTTTTAATGTAGTCTGTGAATATGCCAAAGCATTGTGTGGGTTGTATGAAGTTTGTACATGTCACTTTTATTTTGCTGAACCTGTCATTGTTTGAATAGCAGTTTATTAGTACATATACCGTATAGGGAGAACATCTCTTTGTATTGATGTTTTTTGTTGCTGTCAAGAGTACTTAGTCTTGCGATACTACTTTTCTTGCTGTTAGTCTTTTTGAAATTATATCAAACGCACTAGAACTCAAAAATAGTATTTCAGTTTTATTGTTGAGTAATATCACTAAACTTAAGTTTCAAGCACCTTAATACATTTTCCTAGGAAAGCCAGAGGCATGAGAGGTTTATCACTTCACTGTACCTTATCGATCTAGCATTCAGTGGGCACTTTAGGAATATGAGTCAGCACAATAAACTGAAGCAAAACCAGTTGTGACTCCATAAACAACCTGCTTAATCAGTGTTTATTGCTTTAAATTACAGATTATAAACTCATTGGGCAGATTTAAGTGATGTAAATCAGATCTGATCATGTGTCTGTCTATAGCTAGCTGCATGTCCAAAATAATTAGGCTAACATTTTCAAGCCTGGCTGCCTAATGTTATACACAGCTAAATAACTGGCCTGATTTTTTCAAAGATGCTGAGCAACTAGAGCACCCACTGGAAAAATCTTCCTGAAAAACAGGTGGTTATTTAGGAGTGGATTTAGGTTCCTAAATTTAAGTACTGACTTTTGAAAATATTGCCCTCAGTATCCATAAGGAAGTGAGTTTAATAAAAGCTATGCCTATCTCTGCATATAAGGTGTGTTTTCTACTTTGACTCTTGCATTCTTTAATATCCATTTTGAGACTATATTTTTGACTAGCTGATTTTTTTTTCCCCTCTGGATAAATATAAGTGCATTTACCATTTGAGATTTGTGCTTGTCACAAGGGTGAACATGAAGTTATATTCACTATTTCATCTTACCAATTTCTATATTGTTTATTTCCATAGTCTTGGTTTGTTTTTTTTTAAATACTTTGGCTCTATTTTGAGGGAAAAGACCAATAGTCACATTTACTGCTGATGTAAACAGGCACAACTATATTAATCATTTGATCAACAGTGAATTTCGCTTGGATCTTAGCTTTGTGACATATTTCTACAGACACATTCTTATCTGAAAAATTATTTCCCCCCCCCCATAAGCTATTGATGTACAGTACATGTATTTTGTCTTGATTTCTTCCATCTGGTTTCTGTCTAATTTGCTCAATTATCAAGGTACAGTGAATAATCTATGATGATGATTTTCTTATGTTTTGTGAGTTACCGCAATTTTCTTCATTATAGTTCTTGGCTTTTATCCATTCTCTCCTCTCAAGACTTGTAGATTATATGTGAGATATGTATCTTATCTAAAGATTAGAAGCATCTTAAATCCTTTTCTTTTCAACCCTAGTTTCTAGATGATATTTTAAACTTCTATGAGGATGTTTTTGCCTATTTTGAAACAATAGTTATTGCCTATTGCCTATGAGGATGTTTTTGCCTATTTTGAAACAGAAGTTACTTAAATGCAACATATATACATAATTTACAAAGTTATTGGTTTCAGAGTTCTGTTCACTAACTGTATTCATTGTTGAGCTATGTAGCTAGACGGCTATATTATCATTTTGTTTAATTATTATACAGAAACTAAATTGTGTTACATACTTCACAGAACAAATATAGTTCTTACTCTAAAGATCAATCTGCCTTTAGACATGGCTGAATAGACAGCCAGATTTTCGGCTGTATTAGCAGATACCAGCTTGGGCCCCAAAACACTTTAGAACAGTCATTTGGGTCCAGATTTTTAAAGGAATGTAGGTGCCTAAAGGTGCAGATAGTTGCCGATGAGATTTTCAAAAGTGCCTGGGAGCCTAACTTCCATTGATGTCAATAGGAGTTAGGAGCCAAAGTGCTTTTGAAAATTGTACTAGGCATGACTAGCTGCACTTTAGGTGCCTAAATACCTTTAACAATCTGGCCCTTGATTGTTCTAAAGTAAATCAAATGGAATGGTCTCCAGGAGGCTGTCTGCCAGCAAGGGATTGCTGAAGCACAATGCCTTCTAACCACGTCCCCTCAGCATGCTTCCTTTGCTGAGACCTGCGGGAGGAGGTGGCTGCAGCTTTACACCAGCTGGAAACTCACTCATGCCAGGGAAATGCCCAGGTAGGAAGAGGCAGCTCCTTTGTAGCCTCTGTGCACCACTACAGCTGTACAGTTGGGCCCGATTGTAGTTCAGGGCATGGCTCAATGAATCAGAGCAACAAACAGTAGAGGACCGAAAAGGGCAAAGGCAGCCTAAGGGTTACAACAATATTGTGCAGTTACTTAGCTTCAATATGTGCATGTCTTGATGTTACAACTAATTTTTTGCAAATATAAAGTAAATATATTACTAACTTCTTCATAATTATGCTTACAACATTTTGCTTTACTCAAGCTAATTTAGTCACTGTTACATCAAATTAAATCTAAAGAAGGTTTCCTGCATTCTCATAAATATTTTGATCACTCTGTACTTCACATGTACGTTTCTTGCATTTTGCTATATTTTTATTACCCATAATCACTTTTAATTTACTGGAAGCTTATACTCCATCCAATATTCATATGGTGAATAGCAAGAAATGAAGTCTGAAGGGTCAGACAAACAATTAGGGGTTCTAGTACAATTCTGCCACCAAATTACTATTTGATTTTGGGCAAATCATTTCACTTCTCTGACTCCCTTTCTCCTTTATAAAAGAGAATAATAATACTTAATCCAGAGGGTTGTTGCATGGTTTACTTAAGGTTGATGAAGTACTCTGAAATTCCAGGATAACAAATACGTAATAAATGTGATCAATTCATTTTGCTATCAGTACATGAGTATTGCCCAACTTCTATATTACATGTTCATATCTTTTAACATAGCTAAGAAACCACAATACAGAGTCCATTGGCACTTTTAGTTCTGTTATGACATATAATTTCTTACTAATAGCCTGCTGACGCTTCTTAGATACATTTATAAAAGATTTTGCAAAGAGGATGTTCACTTCTGTTACAGCTGGTTTTGAAGATTTTATGATATCTATTTCTGCTTGGCAGATTATTGGTTGCCAAAATGATTCTTGGGCAGAATACACTTTCCACCAGATCTCAGGGGGTGGAGCTCCAGATATGTAATCTCACATAATTCGTTGAAATGGTGTTTTCTTTTTTGCTGTATGTTGATGGAAAATTATATATATTTTATAAATATTTTATATTTATATTATATATAGTAGCTGTTTAATAACAAGAAGGCTGTCTAGTGAGGAAAATTCTTTATATAAAGTCTGCTTATTCCTTTCTTAGGTTAGACTTCAGTATTGCTGTGAACTGAATGTGTAGTGTGGTATCTCTCCAGGCTGTAAATAAGAACGTGAAAGGATTAAACAAAATCTTTCATTCCTCTGTTCTATTTTACCAAAATATAATGTATTTGGAGCTCTCTTGAATTCTTTACATGACTGCTGTGAATTCTTTTACTGGATACTGGGTTACCTTTGTCCTTCATTCCATTTCAATTGCAATGCCATTTTCTATGGACATTTTCCTTATAATCAACTTCATTATTGTTCATTTACAGGCAACTGTTTTATTCTTATGCTCACTGTAATCATCATCCTTAGAGTTTTACATGGTTTTGATAATTTTAACATCTTGTTCACATTGCTGTTTCTTGTCATCTTTTCTATCATATTTTACATATTTTTTTTCTTGCCCAATATAATTTAGTCATCACACTGAAGTTACGGTGGCACAAGTAAAAGTAGAAATATAAGGAAAGGCTATTTTAATTTGAAATTAGGACTAGTGATATAATGTCAAAAAAGAATGGGACAGTCTTATAGGTGAGCAAAATTAAAATGTAGAAGAATCTTTTCATGAAGCAGGAAACTTGCTAGTAAATTAAATGAGATAATACTGACATGAAATAGGAAATATTACAAGGTAAATTAATGAGTTCAGCAGGCAGATATATAATTAATACATTTGAAAGGGAAAATGAACAATAAGTTACACTGAGTTCAACTGACAGTTAAACCATTCATAAAACTGAAATGGAAAATAGGACTGTGCTCTGATGATATCTAAGAAAAATCATAGTGCTTATGAAAAGAAAATAGATCACTAAGGTTAATTCAAGAAGACTACAATAGAACAGAACAAAGGCAAAAAAAGCAACATAATGATCAAGAAGAATGGAAAAATATGTTAAGACAAATGCAAGGTTTTTATATGTGGCAAAAGGAAAGGGGGGGAAATCTGGAAGTAGAGCTGGGTGAAAAATTTATTTATTTTTATTTTTTTTATTTACTTTTTTTTCTATATTCAGCCAGGACACCGAAAATTCCAAAAGAATTTTCAGTTCAATTCCAAAAATATTTAGAAATTGTAGAACACTTGGCCCAGAGGCTGGTTCCTTGGAGCACTGTTCTGAACCCCTTTCTAGGCTCTGTTCCTTGGGTTCTTCCCTGCTCCAGTGCTGAGCCAACCCAAGACGAGCCCTCCTCCACCCTGCCTTGCCCTGTGCTGCCTTGTGCCTCCAAGATAGCCCCCCTTGAGTATTCTGCCTGCCTGAGCACTCAGTCCTTTTATGAAGCCAAGTGTTCGGTAAGCTGTCATCTGACCTTCTTTGACTCCTTTAGGCTGAGAAACAGCTATTTCTTATGGCACAGGTGGGGCTGGCCCCATCTCCCCTTAAAGGGCAGTCACATATTGACAGAACAACACAAATCTCTATCTTGTTTTCTTTCAGGGTTTGGAGGAGAAATTCCTGATAATAATCTCAGTAACTGGCCAATTCAGAGTGAAATATAAAACCAGAGTCTGGAAACATGAGCCATTGCCTATACAATTCAGTTCATTCAGTTTAGTTACATTAATATTTTCTACTGTGGTACAGAATCACTTCTTCATCTCAAGACATATTCTTCATTTTATCATTCAGGTGTCTCAATGTTCCATTTCTCATATTCCCCATTACATTAGTTATTCAGAACCTTTATGTTTCTATGATTAGCAAATGTTATCACATTGTCTTCTTTTTATCCAGCTCAGTCTTACTCCAGAGTGGTCTGATATTTTTTTTCATTGAGCACTGAAGTCCCTCATGATTAGACTGAAGCAGATTCTTTCATCCTGTAGCAGCTTATATAGGCCTCAATGTAGATAGTACCTTTTTTAACCATTTACTTAATCTCTCCCTTCCTTTGTACAATGCACAAACCCAGATCATTAACAGTTTGTACCTCCTGTTGATTTATACAAAGATTCAGTCTATTATGTTTGACACATTTTCAAAATCAGCCACTAACTTCTTTAGGGTAAAAATAGCCTTTTCCTTGGTAATATAAAGTTCCTTACCTTGATATGATTCTTTTCATTTTCTCCTCACAGCTTTGCCTTTATTTCCTGTTTTCCCATTTGTTGACTGCTAGTAGAATTCATGAGATTGCCTGTCTAAACCAAATGATTTTTTACCACTTTCTCTTCCTTCACATTCATCAGCACTAACATGCAGCAGAGTAAAATTAACTTCCCTCAGATGCAAGTACATATTATTTTAATAGTGAAAAACTTTGTTTGACATTAAAAGTTCTAGGCAACTTTTGTATAATGCTAGAGTACAATTTAAAACCTGTAGTTGTGAGAGTTATACATATGAATATCAAAGTTAAATACTGAGGAGGTTCACAATAGCTAATTAGTTTACAATGATGGAAATATTTCTCCATTCAGTAGAATAAACTTGGAGAACTGTAGTGCTAGTAAAAGAAATGTATGTAGAGTGCTGGGTAAATTCAGGCAAATAGACCCGATACTAGACCTGTAAGAAAAACCCTATTGGTTCAACCCTGCTGTTCCTGGAGCAGACACGCCCTCTCGCACAGGTTTTCTGATTTGAACAAATGTGCACTATGGATTCTTCTAAAACTACTGTAACGGTTCTCAGGGTACCCAGGACTTTGTGTCACCTTGTTACCCCCTACCTCCAGCGAAGAGTCTTTCCAGTGGTAGCTGGGAATCAATTGCCTAAAACCACCAGCCATTTAGCCACTCAAGCACTCTCCTCTGAGCTATTCCAGCCCTAACTTCGCTTTACAGGTTAACAATAGGTGCACCCCCATCCACGAATCTCTTTGAAGTGTTCCCCTTGATATCCACCCTGACACTGGCTACTCTCAGAAATTCCATATCTTCTGCACCCAGAGGTGCAGTGTAGCAGTTTTACCTTAAACCACTGCTCCTGTAACCCATACAGCACTTGTGAACACTTATGATGAAACAGAAGTTGGCTTATTTAAGAAAGAATAAGGATTTAACTAGAAACAAGAGAGAGTGGTGCAAACTAATGGTTGTAACAACAAAACCATAAAACGTGAACCTCTCTACACTTATCAGTAATTGACTTTTCTATCTAATAAAGTAGATTCCCCAAGTTCAGTCTGTTAGAGAGCTGTCTAGTTTCTCAAGAAACAAGATCCAGGTATTCCCACTCCACTGGGGTTTTCCTCAGTGAATGGATACAGTGTGCTTCTCCCTCCTCTGTGATATACTGAAAACAGCCTTTTGTTTCTGTTCTCAGGCAGGGCATATCGTGCTCTGTTGCCAAGTTCCTTTTTTACTTTTAAGTGGTTTAGATTGTTTGCAGCTGCTTCTGATGGTTTACCATTATTAGTCTTAATATTGTGCAAGACTAAACAATGAGAATTCCATTGCATCACTGGCAAAAGCAGATTGGCGTGACAATTCCCCCTTGCCTGAACGGGCCATCGCTGAGACAAATTATCCCCTGGTGACTGATTTCTACTCCAAGTCCATAAAGCATACTTTCAATATAAATACACTATTCCCTAAGTATTACCCATACATACATATCTCAATGATTATACAAGTTGACAAGTTGTGAGCTTTCTGTAGATACATTACATGCTACTCTTTATGGATAAATATCCTGTAAGGCATGCATTTGGTGTAATGAGTTTGTCAGGTCTCAGGTAAGAGTTGTTTGAAAAGAACAAGGGATCCTTTGCCAAGGGTCTCTATGTTGTAACTACCAAAATCATTATATTGGGAATTGAGCCAAATTTGAATTTCTATGTATCCTAGCCACTGTATGCCTCTTCCTTGCAAGACTTTGAAGAAGCCATTGTCCCAAATGGAGAGGTGGGGAGAGAGAGCTAGATTTGTCCCATCTGTGGATAGAGGTGCAGCGCCCAGTCCCCAAACCTGCTTGATACTTAGGGAGCCTCTCTGGCCATCGCTGTGGCCTCCAATACTTCAGAGGCAGTACGTGGAAAAAGCAATACAGGCTGTGGAGGGTCCCCTACTCTGCCTACTCCTTTTCCTGGCCTGCTCAGTCTCTGACCACTGCTGCAGCAATGACCCTGGATTTCACAAAGAGTGTTCCACTGTGTCTGAGCTGGGAAACTGTGCTATGGAGGCAGTTGACCCACCCTTCCATGTACAAGCTGAAGGATTTGCATATGTAGGGCCTCTCAGTGCATAGACTTAGGGGGGAAAAGATCTGGTCTAACCTATTTGCTTGCAATTAATTCATCTAAATGGGTCCTCAGGAGGAATTTAAAGAAGCAGAAGTAACTTTATGGATACATTCAGGAAAGGTATTCCATGCATAGTAGAAGGTGCAAATGTTGTGTTCAGGGCTCTGAAATAGCAGCCAGGCCAGTATCCCTCCCATTTTATCATGCCCTGATTTTCTCCTATCAGCACCAATGGCCAGAGATAGTGGCATGAAAATTCAAAACTGCAGCCACATGAGACTGGGTAAAAGAGCCTCAGGACTGGCTAGCTGCTTCATTGCACTTTGCTAGCAGGTGCCACTCACAGAGGGACCCTTGTGACAGCAGCTATAGCAGAAGCTGAGGGCATAGCTGGAGTCCTTTCACCCCTCAGTGGCAGGGCAGCAGCAGTCAGAAGGGTAGGAACTGGAGAGGGATATTCTGGAGAAAGAGGTCCAAAGAAATGTTTCTGCAGTAGAGGACTGCCTGATATTTGCATGTAGCAGCTCAGGAACATTTCCTGGAGACAGCAGGAATAGTAGCAGCTATCCAGGGGGAGAAGTAGCCAGGAAGAAGAGAGTGCATCCCCATGAAGGATGTGAGGCACCAGGCCATCTAGCTGAGGAGTCTGAGGCATGATGATATTACAAAGGCCTAAATGAAATACTGTGAGTGATGTACGTTTTCCATATTTGGCACCATTCTTTAAAATTCTGTCTTGGTGATACCTGGCTGTGTGAAAATATGCTGAATGGGCAGAAAAGGCTGGCATCATATTGACAAATTCAGACTGGAAATAAAGTATATATTGTTAACAGTGAGCGTAATTAACCATTGGAACCATTTATCAAAGGTAGTAGTGGATTCTCCATCACCGGCAATGTTTCAATCAAGATGGGATGTTTTTCTAAAAACTCTGCTCTAGGAATTATTTTGGGGAAGTTCTCTGGGCTGTGTTGTACAGGAGGTCAGACTAGATGATCACAGTGGACTCTTCTGGTCTTGGAATCTATGAATCATTAACAGGATGCAAAAGGTTAGGAATTCACTACAGATGTAATTACACTTCAGTTAAGTATTTAAAACAGAGCAGTATTTTGTGGATGACTAGCAGTGGTGTTAGAAAACCATTTTTTTGGTCAAGCCCTTTTCTTTCCAAGTTTTAAAAAAATGGGACATTTAATCTTAAAGTAATCTAATGCTCCTGAGCAATTTTAGAATTTTCTTTTGAATCCAAAATGTCAAATCTGAAATGAGCAACAGAGGGTCCTGTGGCACCTTTAAGACTAACAGAAGTATTGGGAGCATAAACTTTTGTGGGTAAGAACCTCACTTCTTCAGGTGCAAGAGATGCAAGAAATCTGAAATGGTAAAGTTATCTCGGGGGGAGGGGGGAAGGGGGAAGGTCCAGGTTTCCAATAGGAAATCTATGGAAAATCATTTTGTTTTTTTATTTCTGTTCAATTTTACTAATGTAAATGCCTTTCTTATACTAGATCATAAAGACTAATCACATTAGGAAATTCATTCATGGGCCAGATTTTACCATTAGTCTTTTCACAGATCTCCCATTGATCTAAATGGTTTGCTGAAAAATGATTGTAAGAGAAATAAGTTGATGCTATAAATATGATCCAGTATAATACAAAATAAATCAAATAGCTGTGTAAATGGGTCCTGATCAAAATTTCTATTTTGGCTAATTATTTTTACCCAATTATATGCAAGAAGAATTCATATACAATAGACGCTCACTAGTAGCAACATATGTGTGCTCTTTTGCTACGTTGCTCTTAAACAGATGTTGCTGTTATGGGGAGTGTTGACTATTCACAGTAGGGAAAGTGTTCCGAGGGAAATGTTGCTTGTAAGCAGCGGTTGCTCTTAAAAGGTGTTGCTGCAAACAAGTGTCTACTGTATAAATTAAAAAGAAAAATCTCTCTCCAGTCATTATGAAACTAAAAAGCTCTTTAGTAGTATGAAGTTAAAAGCAAGACTTCTATACCAAAGTCCAAATCCATGGTGTTGCAATGATGAGCATTGCAGAATCAAACTTTTAGGTGCTTAACCACCCAGTGGAATCCACAAACCCTGAGCTAGGTGCCTGGGCTCTCCATACAATGCCTGGGGAAAGATAGGTGCCTAAGCATAGGTTCTACAAAAGCTAACACACTTTGGGGGGAGGGAGTCACCTAAAATAGCCAGTGCTGAGGAGAAGGGTGTGTCCTAAGCCCCTCTCCTTTCAGGAAATTAGGCACTTATCTCAACTTTGTATCCACAGCAGCATATTCTCTCTCTTAGAGTCAGACGCCTAAGCCCTTTCTTGCACAAACATTTAAATCCACACAAAGAGGTCAGGGAAAAGGCAGCTGTCTTTGTAACCTTTAGCCCAGTGGTAGAGCACTCACTCAGAATGTGGAAGACCCTGGTTATATTCCCCCTTCTGCCTTATGAAAAGGGATTTGAACTTGGCTTTCCCATCTCTGAGGTGGGTGCCTTAATAACTGAACTATGGGATATTCTGATGTGGATCTTTCTCAAGCTCTCCTGTTGAAGCTGCTCCAAGGTGCATGAATAATTAACTATGCATTGGGCTATTCAAAATGACTGTCATCCAGTGGTTAGGGCACTCACCTGAGAGCTGTGGGAGATCCATATTCAAATTCTTTCTCCACATCCAGGAGACTCTGGGTCTCCTACACCCTAGGGCAGTGGTTTTCAAACTGCAGGTCACGACCCAGTACTGGGTCATAGAATGGAAGGCACTGGGTCATGGCAGCTCTGGTCAGCACTGCCGACTGGGCCATTAAAAGTCCTGTCAGTGGTGCTGCCTGGCTAAGGCAGGCTAGTCCCTTCCTGTTTTGACACTGCGCTGTGCCCTGGAAGCGGCCAGCAGCAGGTCCGGCTTCTAGGCGGGAGGGCCACGGGGCTCTGCTTGCTGCCCCCACCCTGAGCACCAGCTCCGCACTCCCATTGGCCGTGAACCGGCCAATGGGAGCTGGATGGGGGAGGGGGGGGCTGGTACCTGTGGGTGAGAGCTGCACTGAGCCGGACCTGCTGCTGGCCACTTCTGGGGTGCAGCATGGTCCGTGGTGCCAGGACAGGCAGGAAACCTGCCTTAGCACCCCCGCTGCACCGCTGACTGGGAGCCACCCAAGGTAACCCCAGGTCCCAATCCCCTGTCCCAGCCCTGAACCCCCTCCAAACCCAGAGTCCCCTTCTGCAGTCCAAACCCCTCATCCCCATCCCCATCCCAGAGCCCTCATACCCTAATCCCTTGTCCCAGCCCTGAGCCACCCCCAAACCTGGAGCCATCTCCTGCACCCCGAAGCCCTCATCTCCGGCTCCACCCCAGTGCCTGCCACCCCCAGCCCAGGGCCCTAACCCCTCCTGCATTCCAACCCCATGTCCCAGCCCAGAGCCCCTGCCCACACCTTGAACCCCTCATTCCTGGCCCCAGCTCTCAGACCGGCACCCCAACCCTCTGTCCCAGACCTGAGACCGTCCCACATCCCAAACCCCTTGTCCCCAGCTCCACTGGGTTGCGGACATCAACAATTGTTTTCAACTGGGATGCCAGAAAAAAAGTTTGAAAACTACTAGCCTAACAACTTGACTAACTGTTAGAAGGGAGACCTCAGCCTTCTTCTCCTAAGCCATTCTGTGTGGAGATAGGTGTGTTCTGAGCATACCTACCAGATTTGGTCCTGTGGGTGAGAGAGGCAGGCCAATATCTAGCTTCACCTGGTTTGGGGATCTCCCTGGGGCTTAGGTGGGAGATAGGCACTGGCCATCAGAACTGAAGCAGCAGTTTGCATGGCCAGAGGCAGAAACTTAGATACCTAGGTCACTTTACTGGTGGAAATGTAGGTGCCAAGGGATTTTGGAGGCCTCCAGGATTAAGCAGCAATTTAGCAGGGTTTGGGGGATCTCAGTAGTGCCTAAACTTTGGATCTAGGTGTGTAAAGAGGGACTTAGGTGTGTAAAATAGATGCCTAAGTCATTTTGTGGATATGGGACCAAATACCAATATTTTAAAAAAGATACAGTAGTTTGCTTGAATATCTATTATATTACAGCCAAGTATAAAAGGCACCATTTTTCTTGCTATTACAAATTTAAACATCTCAAGCAGGTAATATTTACAATAGTTTTCTAAAAGAAATTCTGTAAGCAGTCTTTAAGATGCTTAAAGTGACAAAGAGTCCTGTGGCACCTTATAGACTAACAGAAGTATTGGAGCATAAGCTTTCGTGAGTGAATACCCACTTCATCATGCGTCTGACCAAGTGGGTATTCACCCGCGAAAGCTTATGCTCCAATACCTCTGTTAGTCTACTAGGTGCCACAGGACTCTTTTTTGCTTTTTACAGATCCAGACTAACACGGCTACCCCTCTTATACTTTAAGATGCTTGTGACTCGGTGTTCTAACTTTCACAGAAATACATTGAACCCATTAAAATAACAAGTTTTCTCAATTATGCCTAAATACTGATATCACATTTTTAAAAATATATATATAAACTTATTTTCTTTCAGTCAGGGTTATCTTCACCAAGAGAAAAAAGTTGTAGCAGTTTTACATTAAACTGTTATACTGAGATAAAGTACTACAATTAGATACCCATTCATCATGACAGTGATTTTTCATCTTTATGAGATTTCTCTTCATCTAAATGATGCATTGGCTGTCATACACTAACCACTACATACAGTATTAGTTAAAAGAGAAAAAGCAAACTACAAAACAGTCTTGTGAGATTCTTCAAATAGCCAGAGGAGATCATTCAATAACTTAACAGAGCACCTAGATTCAGTAGAATACTGGTTCAAATTCTGAAAGAGTTGACTTCATTCTCCTGCAGTAAGTGCTTGTCAATACTCTATTTTTGCATGAATTTAACTAAATCAATAGAAAAAAATAGTTAAATTGGTGTAACCTCCTATGTGGATATAGTTATACTAAAAGGGTGTTAATATTGGTGTACCCCTATACTATGGTGTGTGTGGGGGGGTCACCTGCTTCTGGCTTAAAAGGCTTAAAAGAGCCTGGGGAGAGGGCTGTGGCAGGGAAGGAAAAGCTAGGCTGATTCAGGGAAGCAGCCACAGCTGGGGCCATGCCCCAATCAGGCCACAGCTGGCCCTATAAGAGGGTTGAGGGACAGAGGCTGAGAGGGAGGGACCTGCCTGCAGGGAGCTGAGAGAAGGTACCTGGAGTGGAGCAGGGCTGGGGGAAGGCCAAGGGAGCTGGGGAGCTCCAGCCTGGAAACCCCCCAGGCTGTGGCCTAGTGGAAGGCCAATTAGGTACTGGGGTTTCAGGGGGCTGCCCCTGGGTAGGCAGAGGCAGCAGGTCCAAACCCCCCTTGCCTATGATGAGTGGCTTTTACACTACATTCTTTCCCAGTGATCGGGGGGCTAGATGGTGACTGGCAGTAGCCCACAACTGAGGCAAGGTACGGATAGAGGGTTGGGGGTTCCCCAGGGTGGGGAGACCCTGAGACTGTGGGGGTATTGCCACGGGGCAGCACCCCAAAGACAAGGAGCACCAGGTCCTGGGAGAGACACGGGGGCCAGGGGCAGCGGGACACTGGCCTGCAGAGGGCACTCTGGAGGCTGGAAACGCTAATTCCTTGAGACGTCCAGCAGGAGGCGCCACAGGGGTGAGTCCCACACCGTCACATATGGGTTTCTTTAAATCTTCAGATAATCATGATACAAGCAGACAATCTGATAATCTTATTCAGAACTCAGTAGTGAAAATATTTCCTCTATTATTCTGACAAAGCAAGAGAAATTATTCAGCTTCGGGTTATAGCTCTAGTTCTTGGTTGTTGTCAGCAAATAAGTTTATAGTATTTGAGTGTATTTAAGCTAAAATATTACTGCTTTAGGGTGTTTTCCTTTGGCTTCTATGGCATTTTCAGGTTTAGCACTAGAGACGGTCCAAAACGTCAGAATTTCCAATCAATCCTTAGGTAACACTGCTCTGCAGCCAAAATGCTTCTGAAATAAATGTAGTCAAACTTTACTAATTCTGGGTCACTGAGAAGGAAAATGATGCTTAAAATTGTTGATTGGCTCTAGTTTTCAAGATATCCTATTGGGTCAGTATATACGACCCTTGACTTGGGAATGGCGGAGGATAAGTGAGTTATAAAGGGAAGGGATCTCAATTTAAACCAGAAATGACTAAAATACATCTTTGACTGGATCTATGAATACATCTATGACTGGGTTTGGACAGTACTTGCTTTTTAGGCAAAATAATGAATGATGCAATCTGAAGCTGGTATTGCGTCATCCATGATATGAATTGCATCATGTTATTCCTAGAAGTCATGGATGATGCAATCATAATGAAGCTTACATCACTGCTGAATAAATTGCCCTATATCAGCTCTAGAAATCATACAGTGTCATGCTCTTTTATTTGTCAGTCTTTGATTTTGCAAAGGGACGCATTTCTGTTTAGCCCAAGTGAGCAGAGATGCCTCGTACTTGTGTGAACAGTGCAGATAACTTCTGCTATGTTTGTGGTGAAGTGACTTTTGCATCACAAAAGCACAGTATAACCACTATGGTTAAGAAAGCCTATCCCCTTTATTTTGGCTGCAAAATTGGACATCAGGACAAGAGGTGGGCCCCACACATATGCTGCAACACTTGTGCAACAAATCTTCACCAGTGGTTGAACAGGAAAAGGAAATCTATGCTTTTTGCAGTGCCAATGATTTGGAGAGAGCCAACGGATCATACCAGCAATTGTTACTTCTGCATGGTGCCTCCTGTTGGGAAAGGCGTGTCAAAGAAGAAAAAGTGGACTGTGCATTATCCAAACATTCCATCAGCTATACGCCCAGTACCCCAAGGAGAAGGACTGTCGGTTCCTGATGCACCAGAATCATTCTCACTTGAGTCAGACGAGGAAGAGGAAGAGGATGAAACTTCTGGTCCTGAACCATCAATGTCACAGGACCCACATTTTCTCCCATCCTCCTCTAAACCACACCTCATAACACCAGGTGAACTGAATGACCTTGTCAGGGATTTGGAACTACCCAAGAGTAAGGCAGAGCTGTTGGGCTCCAGACTAGAGCAGTGGAATCTCCTGGCAGGTGATGTTAGGGTTTCCATGTTCCGTGACCGTCAAAAGGATCTTGTCCCATTCTTCTTCATGGAAGGTGACCTTGTAGCCTGCAACAACATCGATGGCGTGATGGCAGCCCTCAACATCGTTCACGATCCAGATGAGTGGAGACTGTTCATTGATTCATTGAAGACAAGTCTTAAAGCTGTTTTACTGCATAATGGCCATGTTTTGCCATCAATTCCAGTTGGTCATGCAGTCCATATGAAGGAAATCTATGACATCACAGGTGAGTATGCTGCATCCGAAATAAAGATGAATCATCTCTTGCTTTCTCACCAATAATTTATTTTAATGACCATTGATAATTGAAGATTAAGAAAATGCAAAAAACCCCATAGACTTTTCAGAAAATGTTCTAACTGTATTTCCTTGTCTTTTGTGAAACCATTTGGCTCTGTTCTGCAAACTCCCACTCCTGTAAATAATCCTTACTCACAGAAAGAGCCCCGTTCTGCTCAGGGGCCTCAGTATTGCAATGAGCTCCACATGATGGACCCTCTCCACCTGTGTGGAACCACACTGCACCCTGGATGGATGTGGGGATCCACTAGTGCAGAGTTCATTGCAGGATCAAGGAAACTATGTCCATTCGGGCTAGTAAAGGCTTGCAAGTTCAGCCCTTTAAAAATACAACACAGAAATTCAATATGCCTTGTAATAACCTGGAACATAATATAAATTATCAAATAAATCTCCAATAACTGCAGTAGTTCTGTTGCTTAAATCATATCTCCTGGACATGTCAGCCACTACAGGGAGACATGATCACAAATACTTGTGAAGACCTGGCACTCCAACTCTGTATTAGTAGTTGCACATATACTAGCCAATTCATTACATTGTTCATTGAAGATTCTTTTCAAAATTTAGTCATCTGATCATTTCCGTTTTTTAGTTTAAAACTGGCAAAATACACACTATAAACAAAATCCCAAGAACATGTAAACTATTTTTTAAATCTTCTTTTAACAATCCAAAGGATTCAATCATGTTATTCCTCCCATCCCCACTTGATTTCTTTTTTTTAAAAGAGAAAATTATTAAAATAAAACCTTTTAAAGTATAAAATGTATATCTGAGCTGAGAATAAATACTGCTTGTTGAAATTTCTTCCAGATACAACATTAGAAATCTCAGTGAAGTACTAAACCTTGCTTTAGGAAAGTTTTGTAATAGAAATTCCAAAGTCTCCTAAATATGAATAATGCTGCCATGCAAAGTTATATCAGTAATACATCATGCCTGTTGCTAGGTCTGATATAATTTATATTTACTCTTCTGGCAATGCCTCCTAGAAAAAACCACAAAAATTCATTAGTGTGAAACAAAATCCATGAATTCTGAGTGAGGATTTGAAGTTTTCTCGTAGATGTTGACGTATTTTCAGAATCCAAGCTGCCACTACAAAATAAAGTTTCCAGCACTTATGCTTGCAAACATAGTTTCGCAAAGTAAACTGATGCACCATTCAGTAGCCTTGAGTCTTTGTGGATTTCAGTGGAGCTAGGCTGATTTACACCAGTTATGGCTCTGGCGCTAGCATTTTCAGCTCTGACACTCAGAAGTATAGATGTCTGTTGTGAAGATTGTAGTAGCATATATCATACTGTGGAATTTTAAAATGTTTACCTCAATGTAAATGTTACTTAAATAGCTTCTCTAGGTGAAATAAAACAATTCAATTTAATAAGCTAATGCATTTACACATACTGAGAGCAGGAACTGTTCTTTAGCCTTCTGGAAAGGAAGAATGATTTTTTTTCATGTGCTGGTCTGAGAAAAAGGAGATCTGTGTTCAGTTCTGCCTTTGCCACAGATTTTCTATGTGAGCTTGAGGAAGACACTTAGGCCCACATCTTAAAGGTATTTGGATGTCTAAACACTTTTGAGGATCTGGGTCTTAAGCCCCAGTCCTGTGCCTGTGAGTAGCCCTGTTGACTTCAATAGGTCTCTGTGTGGCTTCTGCCTGGGTCTTATTACAAAACCAATGTCTTAATTTCTGTCCCTTGGTTCTGTAAAATGGGGGTAGATTGAACTTCCTTTTGCACACTGTCTTGTGCTTAGAGTGTAAGGTCTTTGGGGCATGGACTATGAACAGAGCCTTATGGTCACGACCTTTAAGTGCTGCTGTAATACAAATAATAAGTATGGTAATAAGTGCGTCTTATGCCACACTGAACACATCAGCGCTAAACAAATAATGATTAATATAATATTTAGAATGAAAATCTACATTTAGGCCTCAGAAGAATAGACAGTAAAGAAAACATCTTCCTCACAGATTGATGTAGATTTTGAAGAGAAATTTTCTGGAATATAGATATTGCCAAATTTCCCTTTAGGTTTGTTTTCTATTATAATTATCTAGAGCTAATAGATACAATACAAATTGTATTTTGTACAAATTCCTTTTGGTTTCTGTATCCTAGGGTTCCAGTCATGAGGACAAATGCCAGATTGCTTATAAATCATCACATATTTTCTGTTCAAACTTAACTAAATTACTGCATGTACTACAGCAGATTTTGTCATGTTTTAACTGTTTGTGACTGACAGTGAAGAAAGCTCAAATAATGGAATGAGTTTTTGATGAGGGTAGGGAAGGAACTGAAGAAGACTGGACTATTTTTATTTTTAAAATTGAACTATGTTTTAAAAATGAAATTCCTGATGGTTCATATTTCAAATTATTTTGTAATTATTACTGTGACAATCTGCTCTGAGTCATAGAGGACTAGGTTAATACTGTAGTTTTGAATAGAAATATATTCCTCCCACCTCTTAAACTGCTTAGGCTGAACTTGCATTAACCTAGATGGGAAGGGAAGATGGGAGCTTTTGGCCAATAGCAGGTATGCTAGAAATTGGATTTGACAGAGGTATACTGTGTAAATCTATCATAGCATGCACATTTCTTCCTTGTCCCTTTGGCTTTCCAAGATTTACCATGGTGCATAAGTGTAAAAAGGAGTGTTATGTGGTAGGGAAGCATGTGTGTGGCTGAGGGCGGGTCTCCTGTCTAAGATTCCAAAGTCAGCTGTACTGCAGCCATTTTGTTAGAATATTTGTGGTCACATTCAGTAGTAATCTCTCTGTAGATGTGTGCCTGATGGAGCAGTGGTTGAGCTGGCAGCGAATGAGGCTGACATTTGCTCTTACTCACAAAAACATCTCCCACCATTTCTGGTCAGAGTAGAATCCAGCCCTTAATTTGCATCAAGTTTTTCTGTTGGAATAAGTAGAGCTTGTTGGCCAGCAAATTAAATTATCTAAATTTGAATGAGTTTAATGAGAACTGCTCAGTGTTTTGTGCTGAAAAGTGCTAACAAATATATCGACAGACCCAGCCACTCACTCCTGCCTTTCTGAGGATATTGCCAAAAGCTGAAAATTCCCATCTGCATAGGGCTATGTAGAATTGCATATTTTTGTGAATTTGGGCCTATTTTTTCCACTCCTGAAATTTTACAATTAATGAAAAAAGCTTTAAAAAAGGAATTTCTGTGGAAACGTGAATTTGAAATATAATTTTTTCATGACAATCTTGTGGGACCAGGACCAATTTAATATTTGCAATGACACCCGATTATACCAAAATGTGACACGTTTTAAATTTAATTGTGAATATTGTGTTTCACACACCTCTACATTCCCACATTAGCACATAGCTTTGAATTCAACCTGTTGCCTTCAATGGGAGCAGAATTAGGCCAATGCTGAGTATTTTGAAAATGCAACCCTAGGTGTCTGACTCCCATTAATTTTTTTTCAATAGGAGTTGAGCACCTGCCCCTTTTAGGGGCTTTTTGAAAATCGACCTCCTTGGAGGTGTACTTAGGCATGTTAAAATACTTTTTGACTTTCAATGGTGTTACAGTCAACATCTCTAAACTACTTATTTCAATGCTTAGATAGGGATTTAGGTGTTTAAATTTAGCCACCTAGGTTTGTTTGTTTAGGGCTTAGTCCAGAGAGTATAATCACTAAAAAATAGTAGAGTTCAGGGTGTGAGTGACCAGGAGGCCTTGATCCTACAATAAGGAAAAGGATTTATTTCCCCAAACAACTATTTTAAAATGTTTTTACAGCAGGGAGAGGATTGCTGCTTGAATTGGTCCACCTTTTGTGGCTTAGGAGGAGTTGAGAGCCAGAAAAGCGAAGACAGTAAAGAGGAAAGCACAGCAAGTCTCAAGTGCCAGTATAATGTCAATTTCCTCTCCTGGCTTTGCACTTTATGCCTGCACCATCTGTGGCAAGGACTGATGCTTGAAAACTGGAGATTTTAGCCACTTGCGATGCTGCAGCATGACCGATACTAACTCAACTGCTTTGGCACTTACACCATCATCTCTCGAGAAAGACAGCTGCATTCTAAATACTTTTTGCATCTTCTGAAAACTGTATTTAAACTTGCATATAGATTAATGTTCGCCATTGTTTCCCTAATACCATTAGCTGTATTAATCCATTTGGTAATCCCTTATAAGAAATTTCATTCCTAATTCTAAAGTAGCCTTTTTTTTGTAATTTTAAATCAGAGAACTGTAATCTTTGTCAGAGAAGACTTTTAAATAGACTGTAAAACATATACACAGAAACAGCTGCAACTCCAAATGTTACACATGGAGGAAAATATGGTACTTCAAATCAAGAAATGATGTGTGAATGGGAAAATGGACAGTAAATGCATAATATTTTCACCTACACATTAAAAATTGAGAGGACCATCACTCACGGGTTAAAAGAGAACACTAAGAGTGTTGCCAACTCTCAGGATTTTATTGCCAGTTTTATCATTTTAGATGTTTGTCTTAAAGCTTCAACTGCAGGATTCAAAAGATTGACTGAGACTCTGTTTTCATTAAAAATATCAAGTTTTGTAGACTCTGGTTATGGAGAAAAGCTGGAAAACGTGATCTGATTGCATCCAAAACAGAAAGTATATACAAAGAAGCCTTCCCCCCCAAAAAAACCCTTGTGATTTTTAAGCCAATCTCATGATGTTTGGGGGGTCTGACTCATGATTTTTGAGCACTTTAAATTAAATTAAGGGAGATATCCTATCTCCTAGAACTGGAAGGGACCTTGAAAGGTCATTGAGTCCAGCCCCCTTCCTTCACTAGCAGGACTAAGTACTGATTTTGCCCCAGATCCCAAAGTGGCCCCCTCAAGGACTGAACTTACAACCCTGTGTTTAGCAGGCCAATGCTCAAACCTGAGCTATCCCTCCCCTCTTGGATTTGGCAATATTGGAATAATGCAGGATGAACAATACATAACCTTTTCTGTAGACTAATGCCCTTGTTCAAATGTGAATACTGCTACAAGGTTGAATTGAACAGCCAGTGAGTAGAGACGGCAGGATATTTCCTGACGTTTTTTGCCTGGAATATGCTGATTCATCAAAATTTTCAATGGGAAATTCTTATGGAAACCAGCAGGTTTTTCATGGAAAACTGCCTAGTTTCTTGCCACCTCAAACATCCAACTCCTTGCCAGCCCATGTGGCAGGCTGATGGGTAGCCTGGACACTCTAGCTCCCAGTCTCATGGCTCATTGGTAGCTCAAGCTCCCAGGGTTTCTAAAGTCCCCAGTTCCAGGGAAGCATATCAGGCAAGTCTCCAACCCCTCCAGTTCCCTGGCTCCTCAGCAGCTCACATTGATAGGCTTTATGGATTTCCCCCAGCTCCTTGGTAGCTCACCAGGCAGGCTGCTGTGGAGCTGGGGCTCCTTAGGACCCCCAACTCCCAGGGACTCTTGGCACCCTGGAGAATCATATAGCTGATACCCTACCTGGCTGGCTCCCTGGGCTACCCTACTGGAGGGCGAGCAGGTGGGTTAGGCAGCTATTCTGCAAAAAATCTTCTTATTTTATTCCACTAATGAATGAAACATTTTT
The DNA here is from genome assembly GCF_013100865.1 of Trachemys scripta elegans. Taxonomy (NCBI): domain Eukaryota; kingdom Metazoa; phylum Chordata; order Testudines; family Emydidae; genus Trachemys; species Trachemys scripta. Next base: position 69,319,502 of record NC_048302.1, read on the forward strand.
CTAAATCTCATAAAATGGTTTTATTAAAAGTACTTCACTGCAGTTAAGGCAGGAAGTCAAGAAATCTTGATAAGTCATAAAAAATTAAGATTACTATTGGAAGGGGAGCTGGGATACAGCAATTCTTTGCAGATCTTTTTGTTTCTTTGCTTTTGGTACCATACACCCCACTTCTAACATCAGATTTCCAACTTCATGCTTTCTGACTGGCTTTCTTCACAGGAATGCCCTCCCCATTGTCCTCTGCCACCATTAGCATGAGAATCCAGGACCTATATGCAGAGTGTCATCAACTTCGAATTTATAGTTTAGTTACATCCACTTGATGTGGAGAGGGTGAAGGAGACATGTCCTATTGACGTATCCACTCAAGCCAGCTGCAGGGTTCATGTATTCTCATTTCTGGATCTCCACATCCAATTTTTTATGTTATTGCACCTGTGTCATGTAGCTCCCTAAAAAGACTCTATTTTCGCTGTTGAGATTACCCTCATTGAGATTGCGACAGCTTGATCTAATAAGTTCTAGTATAACACTGATCATATAGCACAGTGGACAGCTGGGATTGATGGTATAATCAATCACACAACTGACCCAAAGAGTGGGGGGGAGGAAAGATTGAGATTCAAAATCTGGCAGCATGCAGGTAAGACAAGAATAGTCATTTGCTGTATTCACTTTTGATTTCCCTCTGTGTACTTGGAAAATAGGTTGTTGGACCAATTAAACCACCAGTCACTAAAATCTCAGTATGTAGGTTCATCATGAACCATTACTAGAGTTATTTTGTGTTTATAGGACAATCTTAGTATGTCATGATTTTCACTTCATTTACAAACTTCAGTGTTAAGTATCTTACCTATGTGTATATTTAAATATAATGTATAGTAGGTGTTGTAATGGACTGTAGATGTTTGTAGAAAATGAGTATGTAGGTAAGATGCTGATATATCACTACAGGGTGATATTGTCACTGTCTGATTATCCTCTGAGCCACACAGTGATCAGAGTATAATCAGATTAGTTTATACTACTAAAGAGGCTGGTGTTCGCATTCCGGCACTGATGAGTGGGTCAAGAATTAAATCAGAATAGCTGGATGAGTGAATTTCTAGCTTCCATTTTACTGTAAGCAGTGCAGAATGGCCAGTCTCCCCAATTCAGCTGAGGGAGGCTGAATTTCCACCTATGGATTTCTGGGATGTTTCTTCCCCCTGGGATAAGTATCATATGTCATTAAATTGCCATTGGCCAAACAAAGAAACAAAAAACCTACACTAGAAAAGATTGCCTTCTTTTTCTCTGCTACAACCAACATTTAAGTGTCCAGGATGGAATACAAGCAATGAAAAAAGATTAGAGACCGAGTAGAAAGTGCAACACTGACTTACAGTTTAAAGCAATTAATGGAAAACTTCCAGCTAGATTGTTTCTGAAATAAATTATATGGTATGAAATTATAAAGTAGGAGAATCCTTTCAAAGGTCACTGAAAATAAATAAATAAAAATGACTTTCCTAGATACTAACATTGGTTTCGCCCTTAATTAGACGTGTTCCTGATTGGTGATATCCTCTGAGCCATCTGAAATGAGTTCTTGATGTCACAAAGGGAAATTGTGTTTTGGGCTCTCTCTGGATTTTTGATACTAGATATTAGCATTCATCTTGTACTGTGTATGTGTGAAATGTTTGGCCATGTTTGTATTACTTTTTGTGTACATACTTTGTCATGTTTTTCTCTTTCTGTCTTTACATGAGGCTTCTTAATGTAGGCACTCTGAATAGTGCTTTCAGAATCCCTACAGCCTGCTGCCTGTCAATACGTATTCATACAGTAAGTCTGCTTCCTCTCTGTTGTGGTCTCTCCCTGAAACTAGTCACCTTCAGGATAACAGAGTATATATGATCAGTTAAAATGTTCGTGATTAAGAATCTCACTGCATTGGAGGGGAGTTAGAAACCTAACCTCAGCCATAAATACCGTCTTATTTATCAAAAAGATTATTGGAAATTGTCAAACAGATAGCTAAGGGTTAATGCCTCTTTTACCTGTAAAGGGTTAAGAAGTTCACCTAGCCTAGCTGACACCTGACCAGAGGAACCAATGGGAGGACAAGATGGTTCAAAGGGAAGGAGGGAAGTTCCCTTTGAGTTTTTACTTTGGACCGGAGTGGAAAGCTCCAGAATTCAGCCTCTTATTAAGTAGTGAGTATTAGTGAAGGAAATAAATAGGTTTATGTTTATTTCTTTGTAACCTGTCTTGTGCAACTAGAGGAATAGTCAAATTGGGTATTTGGGTATTTTTTGTGTAAGTTTTTGCTCAGGGGAACATCTTCTGTGTTTGGAATCTGTTGTCTGTGGGAGTAGCTGGTATGCTAATTTCTCCCAGAGGGTTTTCTTTTACCTTTCTTTTCTTTAAATAAAAGCCTTTTTTTTATACCTGATTGATTTTTCCTTGTTTTTAGATCCAAGGGGGTTGGATCTGGATCCACCAGGAGTTGGTGGGAGAAAAAAGGGGGGGATGGTCAATTTCTCCTTGTTTTAAGATCCAAGGGGTTTGGATCTGTGTTCACCAGGGAATTGGTGAAGAGTCTCTCAAGGCTACCCAGGGAAGGGAATTAGTGCTTGGGAGTGGTGGCAGCCAGACCAGATCTAAGCTGTTAATTGAGCTTAGAGCTTCTCATGCAGGTCCCTCACATCTGTACCCTAAAGTTCAGAGTGGGGAAGGAACCTTGACAGAAAAAACATGAGACAAAGTATTAAGGAAATTGATAATTAAAACTGATTCCACACCATTTGCCCATCCACTCCAAAAAGTTGTTACATGTTCTTAACCCTTTTTGGATCAAATACTCACCTGAGCTTTTTAATGAAATCTTAAAATACAGTCAGGCAGGTTTTGATGAGTATTTTTGTTAATATAAAAGAATCTGGCTATTTTTACTCAATGGGACAACTTTTGCTTGATATTTCCAATTCCATATTCCCATGACAACTTTGTCTGTCCATTATCCATCTTTAACTGTAATGTTATGAGCCTTATACCACTCCAGTGATGTTCATATGTGCCACCTCTTCAACTTGAGAGGATCTTCCGTTTCACCTTAATTTAACAAGACAGCATTACCAATAACTGGCCTCTTGGGGAGGTGTGAGGATGGCCATTTTCATGTCTTGCAGTTAAGGCACAGGACAGAGAGGCAGGGTACTGTTTTATTTTTCAGGCTCTGCTACAAACATCTTGTGTAGACCTTAGGCAAATCACAAGCAGGGGGATTTTCAAAGGGCCTCTGTAGAGGATTTGGCTGGCTAGAGCAGGGTGCTCAGGAAAGGGAGAATTTTCAAAGGCTAGGAGCAGCCAGGCTCAGTGAGGAGGCTTGTGCTGAGGTTACTGTTATGTTATTGTTTACCTACCTCATAGGAGCATTGTGAGGCTAAATTCCTTAATATTTGTGAGATACTCAGATACTGCAGTGACGAGCACCACAGAATAACCCTATAAATAAAAGCTTACATGATAAGAATTAATGCAAACCAATAACTTAGTGTGATTCCTGATTTTAAGTACAGCAAGATTATTAATGAGAATCCTTGTTGGTTGTTACTAATACTGTAGTTGTGAGGATTAAGCAAAATGTTCCAAGAAGTCCTAATAATAGAAGTTTAATTTCTTATGAAACATGAAAATAGTGAGTGTAGTTCCTGGACTCAGCTAAAGGTTTTAATTTAAATTCACCTGTAGGTTTAAATCAGGACAGAGGTTTGGGTTTTTTGAAATAACAAAATTTGACCTGACATTTTTCTCAAAGGAATAATCATGGAAGAAGAATTAGTCTGCTTGTCTTGTTTCTTTTATTGCAGTTTCTTGTTCTCAAAATCATAACCACTCTAGGAACTTGTTAAAGGAAGTAGAGGTGGGAAGATGTGGAAGGGTGCCAAAACTAACACCTTCAGATGTGAGCATTTTTGTACCTTTTTTGTTCAAGGAACAGTACGAATGTGTGAATGATTTTATCATTTTTGCTGTTGCTTGCCCTGTTTATATTTTGCTAAAATACTTTGAAATTATGCAATTCGCATGATAAAACATTTCTAAAGAAAGAACTCCAGTATGGCTGCACCCCACAGCAATTAATGAGGTAATCCAGACAATTAAAGGCTATGCTCAAATGATTGTTTAAAATAGTGATGTTATGTGTTGTGTTTACTGAGGGGCTCAACCAATAATATTTGGATCTGATTCCAAACTTCCCCAGCACGGTAGGGTAGATTAGCCCTATATTTTTAATTGCCAAGTAATACATGGATGGGAGCTATAAACATCTATTGATATAAAAAAAAAAATCCTAAGAATTAGTGATCTTATCTAAAGCCCGTTGATGTCAGTGGAAAGACTCCCCATTGACATCAGTGGGTTTTGAATCTGACTGAAAAGGCTTAAAAGAATCACCATTACCAAAGCATCTTCTTTGTCAATGTCGACTGCAGAGATGCCAGAGTAGCGTAGCAAAGCAGTTTAGGGATGAACAGGACTTATTTTAGAGAATAATAAGAAATTGGGGCTAGGAGGGGAGGGAGAAGATGGAACAGGAAGCAGGGAAGGTATATGTGTGATTACATGCGTAAACTCACCAGAGCTTTAAAATGCAGGAGTAAATACTTTGTATACCAATTGCATTGATTTTTAAAAATAATTTTCTATATGTAAAAATACAGTTAATAATTTGTCTCAGACAATGAATGCTATAGATCCCTTAAAATAAAATTTAGCAAGACAAACCATTTCTATAGCATTGCATAGGGGACTGAATGTGTAGACAGTATAGATGACTGTGCTGTTCTATGCCATGTAACAGGCAATATGTATTACACTTATTCTGCACTTTGAATATTGTTTGTACAATACTAGGTGTGATATTCCGCTTCTGTTGGAATATTTTTGTGTAATGTGTTGCCGAAGGCTATTATATTCTTTTACTTTCTATTCAACTTTAATAACATTTTCTTTCTGTCTTTCTGTTTTTTCTGTCTTTCCAAGACCCTTAGATCTCAAGAATACAGGTCACGTTTTAATAAGATCATGGGAAATTACTGATTGGTCCCAATAGTGTGCATCCCCGGGGCTTATTGTTGTCTAAATTAAACTACAGATTCTGTGTCATTGGAACATTAAGTACTGAAACACTCTACTCAACTTCATTTATTTTTGTATTGCTGAGAAGAACTGAGGCCAGATCCAGCTATCATTTTGCAGTCAAAACTCATTTAAATCAATGGGAGTTTTGACTGAGTAAGGACTGCAGGACTTAACCCATAAAAACAATTAATGTGATTGGGTTCAAATTCACATTTAGATCTTAATTCTAAAGTAAGCCCTTTTTTCCCCCTTAAAGAATTAGGATGGGATTTTCTAAATGTCTCAGCACTGGCATAATCTTATTGCTGTTAAAGTCAATGGGAGTTTTACCAAAAGGATTAAGTCACTGATGAGAGCTTTCAAGTTTTAAGTTAGGACTTACTAATCATTTTTACAAGAAGACAGGTAGTGGCCAAGACCATGCTAAATTTACTTGTAGTTAATGAAGAGGAAGCTGCCAAAATAAAAGATAGAGGTTGGAGTAGCATTTTTTAAGGTAAACACAGTTACTTTCTGAATAATGACAAACAAGTTTACTGGGATTAGAGAATGCAATTCTGCAATATTATTTTCGATGTCTGTGATGTATGTGGAAAGGTGTTTTCTAATCATCACTCAGGAAAGTAGCAGTGTACAAGGCATATTCCTCTAAAGCATCAGAGTAGGCCAATATCTGGAGCTGAATTATGCCCAGTCCTTGATTCCCTCATACTATTTCTCTAGCTGGGACGGAGACACATTTGTTATCATCCAACTATTTTGTGATGTTAGCGTTATATACTGCCCTGGATGCAAGTGCAGAACCTCCACTAATATAAGATCAAAATCTTTGTTATTTAGTCCATTTGATACATGGCTTGTCTGAAGCAAGGTGAAGTGTGGATTTGTATGTAATCATCTCAATGGAGGAGTCCCATAATTCCCCCTTTTGCTTCAAACCACAGTCTGTGAAAGAGTAAAAGCAGTAGTTAATGGTTGATTAGTTGTTTGACAACTGAATGGTATTTTACATTTCAATGCACCAGTTTTGGGCCACCAGAAACTTTTGCTAAAGATTCAAATGGTAGTCAGCATTGACAAGGTTTGTTATGCAGAAAGGAAGCTTCTAATAAACGAACTAGGCCAGGTTTTGTGCTGAAGTATGAATTATGGAAATGGTCTAATGATATTTATGGTCAGCAGTAAATTAGTTTAAAAAAAATTGTGATCAGATTATGGCCAATATGCTTCCTCCAATGGAAATAAAACCACAGAGGAAAGGTAATCAGAGGACATGCTTCACAATGACTTTTGACTAGGTTCCCTGGTATGCTCTCCTCAAACAAAAAGGTTTTGGCAGAAGGATCCCCTGCAAGAAGCAGGGGGCAGTTTCTGAGAACTCCGCAAAGCCTAACCTTGATCCATCTGCCTGGATGATCAGCCTCTGTGCACTTTTTAGTGGCCACCCATACCCCTAAGAGCGTAGTTTCCTTAGGAGACCCTCTGCTGCTGCTGGTTCTCACTCTGGCAACCGCACTTTCCTTTTTTCTCCATACAAAGCTGAAAGGATGGAGGCCAGTTACTCCGGTTCTTCCAGCTGCTGGAAATCCACCTGGTGCAGAGAGGCGCATACTGTAGGGAGGGAGTATTGGTCCTCAGCTTCTCCCTCCTCCAGCCCATTCACCTCAACACTGCACCGGACAAGCAGAGGTCTTGCACCAAGGCATGTGCACAGCTTGGAAATACTTCTCCTCCTTCCTCTTTGTTTGTTTGTTTGTTTTTCCCTGGCTCATCTTGCTCTCCCCTTGCACCATGAAGCAGAAAGGAGCATATGGCCCCATATGGTTTTCAAAAGAGCAAAAAGATTTGCTTCCTATTAAATATTCTCACCCACTTCTCTAACGTGATCTTCTTATATTAGGATAAAACATTCTTTGTTTAAAACTTTACTCAGGGGAAGCACAGCAGCATTGGAAAACCACAATTGTTAAATATTTACTGCTATTCCACCTGCAAAGATTTAATGTGTTCAATTTCTTGGGTCCCAGCTGGTTTCTCATGAGGCTCACCACACACTTGGCTCGCCGTTCTTCTTTCACAATCAAAGAGAACTTGCATATCAAATTACAGACCAGATTGTAAAACCACTGGAAGGGCAACAGTGGGCCCAAGATACCCTCTATCACTTTCACCTTGAAGAATTTACTTTGACTAGAGTATTTGGAGGTGGGGGTGAATGAGGACTGATAAAAGAAGCAGACAAAAACTGACTCCTTTTCTTCTTAGCAACAACAGTGCTTTTTATTTTGCCAGTGTGAAAAGCTGATCAAAATGGGATTGGGAACTAATTAAAAGCAGTGTTATTACTAATTAAAATGTGAGCAATGCATCATTTTGAAAAGCTCATGTAACTCAACAGCAAGAAGAGCGAAGAATGCAAAACTTTTCAAATGACCCTTTCCACATTTTTTTCCTTGACTGTAGATAGCCAAATCCTCAGCTAGTGTAAATTGGCAAAGCTCCTCTGCATGCAGCTATGCTGATTTACACCAACTGAAAATCTGATTTGACAGAGTCCCTTTTATACGTCATCTAGCTATTTTTCCTTCTGACCCTCAGCCCAGCAGCAGTTCCAGCAACTGGCTCTGTAAGAGAGTGAAAATCACTCCGTTTGGAAAGGCCATGTCCTGTGATGACTATGAACATCAGGTAAAGCACCAGGTTAATTGCTTAAGTGGTACCATATTTTCACAACCAGGCGTATCCTTACAATATTAATCCACTGTTTCCTTTCTTATCCCTCCCCATTATTTGGTTGTAACAATTATTATCTAAAGATGACAGATTGTCAACAATTTGAAAAGTTTTGGAAAAATGTCCACAAAAAATGTTTGTTGTTTTTTGATCAACTTATAGAGAAGTTGGAATTTTTTGAATATTTGAAATGTTAATAAATATTTTCCTGCATTTTTTTTCAACCGGCTTTAATTACTAATCAAACTTGAGGCCTTGCTCTTATCCATTCATATTCCCTCATTTGGAACTCAGTTCAGGAAAACACCAATGTATCTACTTAAGATCATCTCTATTCAGGAGAGCACTTAACACATGATTAACTTTAAGTGCTTTTCAGAATACAGATGCATTCCTGAATCTGGGGCTTTCATCAACTGCAGTTCATTTGCAAGGATATAACTGGGGGAAGAATTTTTGCCTCTAGGGCTTGTCTGCACTGGCACTTTACAGCGCTGCAACTTTCTTGCTCAGGGGAGTGAAAAAACACCTCCTGGGCATTGTAAGTTTCAGCACTGTAAAGTGCCAGTGTAGACAGTGCACCAGCTCCCCTCATGGAGGTGGTTTTTTTTAGAGCACTGGGAGAGCTCTCTCCTAGTGCTATGCTGTGACTACACAAGCTATGTTAAAGCGCTACCGCGGTAGCGATTTAACGTTGCTAGTGAAGACATGCCCTTAGTATGTCTTCCCTTCTGTGAAAGAAACTAAAGATCTTGGATAGTTTCATTAAACTTGGGGGCACAAGGCAGAAAAGAAAAGGTCTATAATAAAGGAACATGCACCAGAGAGTTACAGCCAAGGGACTGGGTGTCACTGTTGTTACCTTCCTTAGAGTTCAAATTAATGGCTAGGTAGAAGGGTTCCTTCAGTGTAGTGCAGTGGGTTGGCCCGGTTGACAATAAAATCCACCAGCTGGGCAAGAGAGAATATCCAGATCTACCACATCAATTTACTGAAGGAGTGGAAGTATTGGAAGAGGCTGTTGGTCATGCCATTTCACCCAGAACCTAAGTTAGACTCTCAAGTGCTCATAAATCCAGGATCAGAGGAGGTACCATCTGGCTAAATCTCTGGGTGGAACAGTAACACCATGTCCAAGAGCTCATCCAGACCTTTGATGGTTTTCTCAACTATGCCTAACCATACAACTGTTTCAGAGTGGTAGCCGTGTTAGTCTGTATCAGCAAAAACAATGAGGAGCCCTTGTGGTACTTTAGAGAAAACAAATTTATTTGGGCATAAGCTTTCGTGGGCTAAAATTGGCATAGCTCCTCTGCTATGGGTTTTAGCCCACGAAAGCTTGTGCCCAAATAAATTTGTTAGTCGTACAACTGTTGTGTCCAATCACATAGAAACTGAACAGAGGAAAAAGGTAAGCAACAACTTCAGTCCATTACTGAGAGACAGGTAGTAGACAGTATGTAAAGAATTACAAGCAATGTTAGACCTGGGGGAGGTGAAAGAGTCCCACACTGACTGGTGGAGCCATACCATCCTAGTGCTAAAAACAGATGGAACAAGGTTTTGCATCGACTTCCAGAGGGTGAATGCTGTGTCCAACTTTGATGCAAACCCAATGCTGAGAGTAGACAAATTGGAGCAGAGACTTGAGGATGCTGAGTACATCACCACCCTTGATCTGACTATGGGATATTGGTAGATTCTCCCCTCCCCCCCAATTGCTGAATCATGAGAAAAGACCACCTTCAATATGCCCTTTAGATTGTACCAATGGCCTGCATGGAGCAGCAGTCACCTCCCAGAGGCTGATCAACAAAATATTAAGACCCCATGACTGATATGCTGTACTTAACAATATCATCAATGTACCCAGCTGCAAGACGTGGGATGACCATCTAACACACTCGCAGCAGTCTTACAGGACCTCAAAAATGCAGGGCTGAGAGAGAACCATCTAAGTGTAAATTGGTCACCTGGGCTATTATATGCCTGAGACCTCTGGTAGGGAAGGTGAAGGCTTTGCAAGACTGCCCTATATCCACTTCAGAGAAACAATTACAATGCTTCCTAGGACTGCCTGGATATTATAGGAGGTTCAGCCTCAAATTTGCTGTAATTGCTGACCTCATGAAATACACGGTACTGTGAAACTTCCACTGGACTTGAGGAGAGAGATACGGCTTTAGATCACTAAAGGAACACCGATGAAAGAGCCTGTCCTATTCCACCAGACTTTTCAAAACGTTCATGTTGCAGATGCCTCAGATGTCAGCCAGGGGCAGTCCTATTGCAAGAAATGGGACAGGAGCCACCCAATTCTATACCTCAACGGGAAGCTATTTCCCCAGAAAGTTGCTTATTCAGTGATAGAGAAAGAGACCTTAGCAGCAAAGTGGACCTTTGAATCATTAAAGAACTATTTATCATTAATTTGGTGATGACGTACCTCTCCGTTGGCTACTTGCCATGAAAGACCATAACCCACAAATAATGAGGAGGTATTTAGTGCTTCATCTGTACTGCTTTGAAGTACTACACTGAGCGAGTAAAGACCATAAAAGTGTGAACTTCTTCTCAGGAGATGGTGGAGACTTGCTTGCACGAGGCAACCCACAGAGCCGGATCTGATGGGGAGGGTGTGTGATGGGATTAACAAACCTGCACTAAGGGTGAGGCATGGGAAAGGCTGGAGCAGCACTGGGCCAAGAAAGCTCTGTCCCTCAGGCACTGCCGAACAAAAAGAAAGCAGTCTAAAGTGAGTCCCCCAGCCTGGGCTGCTGGAAGGAGAGAAGCCATTTCCAGGAGCACTGCCCTGACCCAACAGGAGAAGCAACTCTTATCACGGAGGTCTGGATGTGAGTCTTCCCTGCCCACCCTCCCACTTCCCGATCCCATCCCGCTCCCTTGAGATGTCAACCCAGATGTAAGGAGAATCATGTGCGAGGCCACCAGAGGTTCACATGCATTGGCCCTGAGACTCTAGGGGCTTGGGGCAAAGAACTATAATAAAACAACAATCATGGCCTGGACTGCGGCATCAGGTGGGAGGGGGAATAGGAAGTGCCACCTGGGGAAAGTGAGCAGGAGGTGGGCTGAGCATAGCCCATCCTGCACTGTCTTACTTTCAGAGCTCTCAGCTAGTACCTGGTGAAGTGGGAGGGTCCTGGTCCCCTTCCCCACCCCAGATGTCCCTACACCTAGTTCTGGGATGGGCAAGTCATGGGGTTTACCAACAAGAAACTGACCCTTCTGCACCCCATTCAGGGATTCTGGACACACTGAATGAAAAGAGAGACTGGAGAAGCAGGCCCTGACCACTAAGCATGCTGACCCAAGTGATAACTCGGCTACATACAGCTGCTTAATGAAAACCCTTCTTTCTTGATTACCACCACTGGCTTGTTCTGTTTGTTTTGCAATTATCTTCTCATTTACTTCAAGCAGAAATATTACTGTTTGATTCTTTTTTGTTATTGCCCTGATTTATTTAAATGTACAATAAAGTGTAAAATAAGGAGAAAATATGTAAATAATTCCTGTTTGATACCGGACGTTAGGGTGACCAGACAGCGAGTGTGAAAAATCAGGATGGGGGTGACGGGTAATAGGCGCCCATTTAAGACAAAGTCCTGAATATTGGGACTGACCCTATAAAATTAGGACATCTGGTCACCCTACTGAACATTCTTATGTTTGTCTCCATTTCTAAATATGTTTCAATATAATATTAATTTAAAGACTTAGGCTGTGATTTTCAGAGGAAGTCAACGTAATTTGGACTCTTGACTCATTTAGAACCTTTGGCATAGGCTAGCCTTGGTTCTGTGTCCAAATACCCATGAGTTGGAAACTTTTACATTTGCTTTTATTCTAGAAAATAGGTTAAATTTTGCAAAGAAATATAATATTCTAGAAGTTCAGCAAACTCATATTATATCCACATTAATACCAAATGCTATCTATAATCATACATTATAGTTCATAAGTAATGCTTACTATGGTTAGCCATTTATTAAAATATCCTGCCTGAATATTTTTCTTAATTTTCCAGAAGAGGGTTTTTTTTTGTTTTGGTTTGGATTTTTTTCTGCTATTTTGTATATTTGGGTAGCTTTAACTTCTATATGTGTTAGTTGATTTCCCATACAGATTATCTTTAAATCCACTTCAGACATTCTGCAGCATTTTAAGCTACTGCACAGCAAGCGTTTAGTTTCATAGTGCTATAAACAGTATTTGTTTTCATGTATACAGAATGTTGGGAATCTAAACATTCCCATCAGTACCACGACTGGGCCAATGCCAGTTTTTAAATTCAGATATTCCTTTCTCTCATTATCCTACCCCAGCTATTTTAGTACAAGGAGACTATAAATGACAACTCTTTCATAGGCACTATTATAGGAAGTTAGTTGCTCGAAAAGAACAGATATTTACTTGGCTCTGAGCATACATGGTCAAATTCCGCACTGCTTACTCATGATATACTTAGGTACACAATAGGTTAAAAAACAATTGTTCATCCAGAGTGAAGATGGACAAGAGAGTAAAAGCACCAGCAAAGCTCAAGAACAGGTTCCATAGCTCCACTTTCAGAATTTCAATAACACACAGCTCGAACTCCAAGTCTCCAAAACAAGAAAACCGCAATCCTAATCCACTCTTCCCCATCACATGGCTTTGTTATGTTCTAAATGTTGAGCATGGTTTGGCTGATTTGGTGATGAATCTTGGTCCTGTACACCTAAGGCATGTTGCATATATGCTAAGAAGATAAGTTATGTATTTTAGGCTTTGTATTCCTTGTCTCCCTGCTCTAAGCACTGTGACAATATGATTTACCGTCAAGCAACTGGCCCCATGTTGTCATATTGTTCGTGGAGCTGGCCAGAGGAGTGGTTCCGAGTCACAATCTCTTTCCTGGGAGGGAATAAACTGTGCCAAATCTATACTCAATGCAGTGTATGTTCCCTGGTTTGCAGCACGGCCATACCACTGAGTTGTTTTCTTAGTGTTTTTATTTTTCTGTTGGACCAAACATCTATTTACAATGGGCACAATATAATTAGTTTGTTAGCATAGCTTCCCTGTTTCCTTCTCACCCTTCCAGAAGTCTAACTTCGGTTCAAATTCACCTTCTTTCTGCAAAAACTTCTCAAATAAGGTTAATATGTACAATATGGAATGCACAATTGCAGTCACAGCTCTGGGGGACTGGTTATTTGGTAATAATAACTTCTGTGCATATTTAGAGGCTCCTGGCTATATTTCGTATATGGAAATGCCTTAAGGCTGTAAAAGACCCAGGAGCTGCAACCATTATTCACCATTTTTGCTAAAACCTAAGCATCTTATGTTTGTATGAGAATACAAATAGTATTAATATTCTGGGCTCATTTCTCTGAGCTGAGAATATTAATAATATTTGTGTGTGTGTGTGTGTGTGTGTGTATATATATATATATATATATGTGTGTGTGTGTTGGACCTAACCACCATCCTTTTGTTGCATTTGGATATTTTACATCCGTGAGAACATTAATAATTATATAAATCTAATTACAATAATAATTGTGATTATATTTGGATAAGCCTCCCAAAGTTTGTACTCTAAATAGAAACGGTCCAGTAGTTTAAGCTCAAAATTTAGTGTTTTTGGGAAGTTTCACATTTTCAGAAAATCTAATAATAAAAATCTAATGATTAAAAAAGCTAGTGCATAATACTGATCACTTATAGTGTGTGCTTTGCTGTTGAAAGATCTGTAAAACATTAAATTGCTAATCAAATATATTTTAAATAAACTGTAAACTTACTTTTCAGAACGGAGAACCTAAGCAGCATTATGCTACTGAATAAGAATCAGGAGAAAATGACAGATTAGATTATTATGTATTTATTATTTGTATTGCAGTAGCATGTAGGAGCCATGGTGATGGGGCCAGAATCCTATTGTGCTAGGCACTGTGCAAAGCCAGTACATAACGATAAGCTGTGCCCCAAGGAGCTTAGAATCTAAATACAAGACAAGGGGCAACAAGTGGATACAAGCATATGGGGAGAACAGGGATACAAGACAATATTAGGGTGATAGGCAATAGTCTGAGCACACCAGTTGCCGAACCATTGTCAAGTTTTTTGTAGGCATCACAGCAAGGAGAGTTTTAAGAAGGGATTGAAGGAAGATAATGAGGTAGTTTTGCAGTTATTTAAGAACTTTGTACTTCAGGATTCTGAACCAAAGGTCAAACCAGGAATCTGTTGAGTGAGACTAGAACTCACATCTCCTGACACCCAGTCCTTGCTTCTACTGTAGGACTATCATTCTCTTCTCCAAGCTGAATGTAATATCAAAATCAACATTGAAAAGTAACTTTGTTTTTTTACAATTATTTCCATTTGATGATCTTGCAAGCAAACACTTAAACATATTCATAACTTTGCTCACTTGGGAGCCCTTTCTGAAATGATTAAGCAAGATAGTGGCTATATCAGTTGCCCTCACACCATGAAAAGTATACATGGAGGGAAAAGGTCTCTTGCAGAGTTTGGAACTACTGCACAGAAAGGGACATTCAGAAATAGACTTGTAGTTTTCCAGGTTTGCTTGCTTGGCTATCAGTGTTTTCCTGACTTTTCTTTTCTTTTTTAAAGTTGAGACTTGGGTGGGGGAGCCCTGCCTGATTTTATTAGGTTGGGAATTTCTCAAAATTTCTCTTGAGGAGACTAGCTGTTTTGTGACAGCACTTTTGTATTCTTCATATTAAAATACTATAGACAGCTGTTTGAATATGTTGTGCTTCTTTAAGTACCTCAGCAATGACACAAACAACTTATATAACAGTGTCTCGCAGGAAGCTTATCTAAAATGTATACAGCTACCAACAGCATGTTTCAGGTTTGGCCAGCATACTTTTTGTAAATAAGATGAGTTGGGGAGCAATAATAATTTTTCTGCCATTATTTGCTTGTATATTTTCACATATTGTTTGAATGATGCTAACTTTTGTCTGTTGTGCTCCTTGGGCTGGACTGTAATCTGTCTGTGTAAATTGCAGCACATAGACACGCTGCCTCAGAAGCACAGCAAGAACCAGATTAGTGAGGCAGTGTCCCTTTATCTGTTCCTGAGTTCTGCAGAGGCTGGTGATCTGATAGACTGGGAAGCAAAGTACTGGCCACGTGCTGAATGGTTCATGTGGTGTAGGGGTAGCCTATGCAGATCTTCTACTTTGAGACGTGAATGGAGGAGTTAGGGAGATTACCAGTGCGGAGAGGGAAAGAGCAAGGCATGGGTGACAGAGAACCTGGATAGGGAGGGACTACTAGGAAGGGTAGGTGGTGTTAGGAATGATGTCTGTTTATGTGTAATTATATAATAGATGGTGCCAGTAGATGGTGCTCAAGAATGTACAGCAGTGTCTCTGGGGTTTGTATAGGATCAATAAAACTTGACGCTGCGCACAGCAAGTGGCTTCCTTTATGCAGCTTTATACATTGGCTCTTAACACAAGGAAAATGAGCAGGAAGAAACAATAGACTTTGAAGTGAGAACTGGGGATAGGATAAGGTAACACAGAGAGAAAAGGGGACAGATTTCAGAGCAGGAGGGATAGCTGATGGGAGACAAGCATTCTGAAAGCATATAGAGGAACAAAAACGTATCTGGTGATATTACAAACTTTGAGCATGTTTATAATTAATAAAGTGAATTGAATTTCTTAAAGTCAAAGTGCTTTGATGTTCTGCTTGCTTTAGCAGATGTATAGAAATCAGTGTCTGAAGTTAATTATTGCAAGGCTGTACTTTAAAATAGAATTTATGATTTTGTGACAAACCAAAATGTCTCCTTGTATTTTAAGTTTATCTTAATAAATCCAGCCATATAGACAGAAACTCCATATCATAGGTATAACTGACGCCATCTAAAAACCTCTGGAAACTGTATATTAGTCTGGGCTCTAGTTCAAATTAAAATAATCCAGCTGGTACCAGACCAATTGTTGTGACAGCGCTTTTTATCATACTAATCTTGATTCTGTGAACAATGAGCTTGTTAGCACAGTGTTTCTCTCTCACCCTTGCTCGCTTTCTCTTGCAGTAAACATGAGGTGCAATCACTTTCCCAATTCACTAACAGAAGTAAAACTATATAAGGCATGGTTATGGTCTTGAACATCACTACTTTAAACTCTTTCAATAGCTACAAATAAGAGCTACAATACAAAAGTAACATGCCTGTATGCATATTATATGAATTGTACGTACCTGTCTGTAATGTAACCACGGGAATATTATTTTTTATGGCTATAGTAATTGCAACGTCTCAGCGGCTTAACCACAGAGAGCACAAAAACATCTAAAATGTGTAATTAACCCTCATCATTTATTTTGGAAATGAATAAGTGATTAACTAGGATCGCAATCACTCCAAGACAACACTTATAAGTAGCATAATTTTTAAAATGATTTATTTTGTCTCCTGCTTTTTTCATTAGTTTCATTCCTTGCTTCTTCTCTATTTTTCTACTACCTATTCCTCTAAGTCTTGTTTGTTTCTTTCCAGCTCTGTTCTTCTTCTAACTTTTTGTAAAGTCGTCTCCTGTGATTGAAAACAAAATGTCTTATTTATGTCTGTTCTTCTTTTCCTCCCATTCTCTTGTTCCATTTTAGTATTTTTACTTTAGCTTTTACTATTTTATTTCTTTACCTGTTAAGTTATATTCTTTCATCACATCATACCCCTTCATTTCCCTCTGTACTGGTTATTCTTTTCATAGGTGCTCTCAGTCTCTCCCTCTTCCCCTCCTGCAGCTATTTATACTCTGGATTCAGCATGGCCCTCTTCCTGTTTTCTGACCAGAATAGAGGAATTTGGTGGGGGAGGTTCCAGGATTGATAGGAATTATGAGCTAGATGTTATGGAATGTTAGGAAGGAAATCTGCATGAAGGCTGTACCCATTCCCTTTTGAGACAGACACTAGGGGAAAAGAAAGCCCCCTGGTGGGTCTTCCTTTTGAGAGCCTGGGAAGGATTAGCTGTGGTAGAATCCAGGACAGAGCTTGGGAAGGCTAGGTTGCGGGGCTGCTGATGCTGGAACTTTTGTTTCTTTTTGAATTTTTGATCACTCAAGGGGTGGAGGTTTTAGTTTTGATGGAGGATTGAACCAGAGGAAGACAGTGAAGCATATCTGCCTTCACATGAGGAAAAGATAACTAACTGCTACAATAATTCTTCAGATTTGCACAAGGGGGCCAGATATGGCTCCCAAAATGCCCTAGTTTTATCCTCTCCAAATTTGTTCAAGGTTCCCACTCCCTCTAACTTTGCCAAAGATTTTGCCTTGATTCATGCCCAGCCTCTTGTTGATTTGCATTGTGGTAATGCCTTGCAATAAATGTGAAAAGTGTAAGAATAGAACTTATTCCTTGGGGAAAATATTTTATAGCAAGAACTTCTTCTGCTAAGTGACCCCCTGAATACACAAAAATTCATTCCAAGTAACTATTCTTGAGATTCATAAGAACTGTGTTTCAACATAGTTCCTGCAAATACAATTCCAGCATAACTCCTAAAGATGAAATTGAAATGAAATGGAAAACTGTGGGCAACTAACTACTACATGATACAAGTGTTGCCAAGCCAATAAAGCACAATGTGCATTCCTCCTGTAAATTCAGTTTTGTATATAATTCATGTTTATATTTTGTCTGAAGAAAACAAAGATCCAGATAAACAGTAATATATTTTGTTTAAGATTCTGAAGAAAGACCGTAGGTTTTATAGGCTTGCCACTGGGAGTTCTCAAAGTTCTATTGTTAAAGGTCAGTGGACTGTGGTACCATTATAGTTAAATTCTGTGCCTACAAGGAGAAAATATTAAATGTGGAGTTTAACCTTATAATACATATGGTCTGACATAAAATGATGTGTGATAGTTTGGGTGGTTTTTACGTTGCCTGCTGCCACTGTTAGTGCTTTAGAATTTACTGAGAAATTTATAGGTGCTTGAGTTTCACATAAATTAAGATGATAAATAACATTTAGAGTGCTCTGCAACACTAAATACTTTAAGCCCCTTCTAAAATCACTTTTAGACCTTTAGCTTTCATAACTAAAACAAAAGAAATTACTTCTTCAAACAATGCATAGTCAACCTATGGAAGTTGTTGCCCTGGGATGTTGTGAAGGCCAAACTGGGTTCAAAAAGAAATTAAATAAATTCATGGAGGAGAGATCCATCAATGGCTAGTAGCTAAGATGGTCAGGGATGCAACCCCTTAAATCTCCAACTGCCAGAAGCTGAGATTAGATGACTGGTTGGTCACTTGAAATTTCCCAGTTCTGTTCATTCCTCTGAAGCATCTGGTACTGACCACTGTCAGAGACAGGATACTGGGCTAGAAGGACCATTGGTCTGACCCAGTGTGGCTGTTCTTACATTCTCATAAGACTTTTCTAAATATGCTACGACACACTGATACATATTCTACAGAGTACAGAAATGTTATTTATGATGAGCACTTGCACTTCTCAGTTGCCTTCTCCAGTGATATTAATGCTCCTTTTGATAAGTATTGCTGCAGTTTGTAAAACTGCAGAAGAGCAATCCGAAAGAAACGTATTAAAAATTTATTCTAGAATAATATATTTTGTAAGTTAGTGATTTACAAGAGGTAATGGTATTTCCTTGTAGTGGATGGCAGCTTGAAAGAGGATTTCAGTGTTAATAGTGACAGGTAGTGAAGCTTCTTCTTTATTAGTATTAATGATAAAGCAGAAGCCATTAAAAATTCAATATGCATTGAACAGTACCACACAGAATGGAGTTGGTTTTTGCACCATTATTCAGGTTGGGTGAAATTCATCCTGTGTGATTGCCTTCACCTAACAGTTATTTAAGACCTCAAAATCTGGAGTAAGTTGCACCTATACCATGTGCTTAGTCTAGGCACTGGCATTTTTCCCATAGGCAGTATTGTCAGACCCAAGTGTTCAATAATCATGGATCAGGCCCCAAAAATCATTTGACTGGCTTAAAATCATGAGATTTTAGAAAATAGTGATTTTGGGGTTCTTCAAACTTGCCTTCTGGATTTTGAACCTTTAAGATAGACGTGGGTCACTTTTTCAAGTTTTAATCTGCAGCCATGAGTTCTATAAACACTTTTATTTTAGAGGAAAGATGAGATTCTCACATAATCACAAGATTCTGGAAGCTGGGGCTGTCAGAAAAAACTCCAAATATAAGACTTGAGATAAAATCACGTGCTAGCAACATAGAGTAGTATCTTACTTCACAAATAGGCCCAATAAAATCAATGGAAGTGCTCATGGAGTAAGATCCTGAGGAAGGGTGGCAGAATCTAGCCAGTTTTGAAAATAATAGTCTAGCAATGGACCCTTGGGTCATGTGCCTAATATCAAGGGGTTTAGAGATGTTATTGCATTACATGTGTTATTTTCCTCATAAATACTTTATAGATCTTAGGGTATGTCTACACTACGGGATTAATCCGAATTTATATAATTTGAATTTGAAAAACAGGTTGTATAAAGTCGAAATGTATGCGGCCACACTAAGTACATTAATTCGGTGGTGTGCGTCCAAGTACCGGGGCTAGCGTCGATTTCTGCAGCGTTGCACTGTGGGTAGCTATCCCATAGTTCCCGCAGTCTCCCGCGCCCATTGGAATTCTGGGTTAACATCCCAATGCCTGATGGGACAAAAAACATCGTTGCAGGTGGTTCTGGGTACAGCCTCCCTCCTCCCTCCCTCCCTCCCTGCATGAAAGCAACGGACTGCAGACAACCATTTCGCGCCTTTTTTCCTGGGTGGGTGAACACTGCAGACTCCATACCATGGCAAGCATGGAGCCCGCTCAGCTCAAGACAGCAGTCATAAACATTGTAAACACCTTGCGCGTTCTCGTGGAGTTTATGCTGAGCCAGGACCAGAAAAACGAGGCGAGGAGGCAGCGGTGGCGGCAGCGCAGCGACAAGCATGATGAGGACATTGACATGGACACGGATACAGAATTCTGTGAAACCACGGGCCCCGGTGCTTTGGAGATCATGTTGTTAATGGGGCAGATTCTATCCATGGAATGCCGATTCTGGGCAAGGGAAACAAGCACAGACTGGTGGGACCGCATAGTGTTGCAGGATGATTCCCAGTGGCTGCGGAACTTTCGCATGTGTAAGGGCACTTTCATGGAACTTTGTGACTTGCTGTCCCCTGCCCTGAAACGCCAGAATACCAAGATGAAAGCAGCCCTCGCAGTTGAGAAGTGCGTGGCGATAGCCCTGTGGAAGCTTGCAACGCCAGACAGCTACCGGTCAGTCGGGAATCAATTTGGAGTGGGCAAATCTACTGTGGGGGCTGCTGTGATGCAAGTAGCCAAAGCAATCACTCAGGTGCTGCTACGAAAGTTAGTGACTCTGGGAAATGTGCAGGCCATAGTGGATGGTTTTGCTGCAATGGGATTCCCTAACTGTGGTGGGGCGATAGACGAAACCCATATCCCTATCTTGGCACCGGAGCACCAAGCCACCCAGTACATAAACCGCAAGGGGTACTTTTCAATGGTGCTGCAAGCACTTGTGGATCACAAGGGACGTTTCACCAACATCAACGCGGGCTGGGCGGGAAGGGTTCATGACGCTCGCGTCTTCAGGAACACTACTCTGTTTAAAGGGCTGCAGCAAGGGACTTACTTTCCGGACCAGAAAATAACCGTTGGGGATGTTGAAATGCCAATAGTTATTCTTGGGGACCCAGCCTACCCCTTAATGCCATGGCTCATGAAGCCATACACAGGCAGCCTGGACAGGAGGCAGGAGCTGTTTAACTACAGGCTAAGCAAGTGCAGAATGGTGGTAGAATGTGCATTTGGCCGTTTAAAAGGTCGCTGGTGATCATTATTGACTCGCTCAGACCTCAGCCAAAGAAATCTCCCCATTGTTATTTCTGCTTGCTGCGTGCTCCACAATCTCTGTGAAAGTAAGGGGGAGACCTTTATGGCGGGGTGGGAGGCTGAGGCAAATCGCCTGGCTGCTGATTACGCGCAGCCAGACACCAGGGCGATTAAAAGAGCACACCAGGAAGCGCTGTGCATCAGAGAAGCTTTGAAAACCAGTTTTATGACTGGCCAGGCTACAGTGTGAAATATCTGTTTGTTTCTCCTTCATGAAAACCCGCCCCCTTTATTGACTGATTTTATGTAAGGAACCCACCCTCCCCCTTCCCCCAGCTTTCTTTCAAACCAAATAAAGTCACTATCATTTAAAAATAATTTATTCTTTATTAATAGATTAGAAAAAGATGGAGGGAACCCGGGTGGGATTTGGGAGGAGGATTGCTGGGAAGGAAAAAGCCACTAAGAAAAGGTTAAAAAAATGACAGCCTTTTGCTTGGGCTGTCTACTGGGGTGGAATGGAAAGGTGTACGGAGCCTCCCCCCCCCCGCGTTCTTACACGTCTGGGTGAGGAGGATACGGAACATGGGGAGGGGGGGAGGGTGGAACAGGGGCTGAAGCGGCAGTCTGTTTTCCTGCAGCCGTTCCTGAAGCTCCACCAGACGCCGGAGCATGTCTGTTTGCTCACGCAGCAGCCCCAGCGTTGCATCCTGCCTCCTCTGATCTTCCTGCCGCTACCTCTCATCTCGAGCGTCCCTCCTGTCCTCACGTTGGTCCCTCCTGTCCTCACGTTGGTCCCTCCTGTCCTCACGTTCACTGGCTTCTTNACGTTGGTCCCTCCTGTCCTCACGTTGGTCCCTCCTGTCCTCACGTTCACTGGCTTCTTTCCTATACTTTGAAACTGTTTCCTTCCACTCATTCAGATGAGCTCTGTCACTGCGGCTGGATTCCATAATTTCAGAAAACATCTCGTCTCGCGTTCTCTTCTTACGATGCCTTATCTGTGATAGCCTTCGGGATGGAGGAGGGAGGCTTGAGGAATTTGCAGCTGCTGTAGGGAGGGGGAAAAAAGAGAAAATTGTTTAAAAAGATACATTTTGCAGAACAATGCTTATACTCTTTCACGGTGACCAACACTATTCACATTACATAGCACATGTGATTTCTGTGCAAGGTCGCATTTTACCTCTTAATGCTGAGTGCCTGTGGCTTTGCTGCTAGAGATCACAGGTCTGGGCAACAGAATTCGGCTTGCATGCGGCCATGGTAAGCCATTGTCTTACAGCTTCTGCGCCCTCCTTTCCCACATACCAAGCATAGCCTGTAGAGTGCTGCGGTTTTTCTGTTAACATTCAGCAGCAGCAGAAAACAAACTAACCCCCCCCCCCGCCATGAATTCTCTGGGATGATCGCTGTACCCCTCCCCCCCACCGCGTGGCTGGTAACAGGGAAGATCCCTGCTAGCCAAACGCGAAAAGCTCAGGGCCAATTTCCCATCTGCGCTTGGCTAACTGCAGGGAAGAATTTATTTTCCGCCACAGGCAAACAGCCCAGTAGGAACGGCCACCTCTGTCCCCTTAATTAAGTTCCCATATTTCAACCAGGTTACCATGAGTGATATCACTCTCCTGAGGATTACACAACAAGATAAAGAACGGATGTTGCTTGAATGCCAGCAAACACCGGGACCATACGCTGCCAGGCTTTGTCAGGCAATGATACCAGATTACTTGCTGCAAGCATGGCGTGGTCAAGTGTCCTACCATGGAGGATGGAATAAGGATGCACTGCCCAGAAACCTTGTGGCAAGGCTTTTGGAGTACCTCCAGGAGAGCTTCATGGAGATGTCCCTGGAGGATTTCCGCTCCATCCCCAGACACGTTAACAGACTTTTCCAGTAGCTGAACTGACCGCGAATGCATCCTAAGTCCTCAGGGCAAAGTAATCATTAAAAACCGTTTGCTTTTAAAACAAGTTTTATATTTTAAAAGGTAAACTCACCTGAGGTCCCTTCCATGGGGTCAGAGTCTTGGGTACCGGCTTGGGAGGGTTGGGAGGGTACTTCAGTCAGGGTGAGAAAAAGATCCTGGCTGTTGGGGAGAACGGAGTGCTGTGTGCTCTCTGCAAGCTCATCCTCCTCCTCCTCTCCCCAATCTGCAGAATCCTCAGGTGTCGCTGATGAGACTATCCCTGACCCGGAATCCACGATCACAGGTGGGGTAGTGGTGGCAGCCTCCCCTAGAATTGCATGCAGCTCGCGTAGAAGCGGCATGTCCGCAGCTCTGACCCAGAGCGACCGTTTGCCTCCTTTGTTTTTTGATAGGCTTTTCTGAGCTCCTTGACTTTCACGCGGCACTGATCTGAGTCCCTATTGTGGCCTCTCTCCATCATGCCCTTGGAGATTTTTTCAAAAGTTTTGGCATTTCGTCTTTTAGAACGAAGTTCTGCAAGCACTGAATCCTCTCCCCATACAGCGATCAGATCCAGTACCTCCCTCACGGTCCATGCTGGTGCTCTTTTTCGATTATCAGCCTGCATGGTTACCTGTGCTGATGAACTATCTGTGGTCACCTGTGCTCTCCACGCTGGGCAAACAGGAAATGAAATTCAAATGTTCGCGGGGCTTTTCCTGTCTACCTGGCCAGTGCATCCGAGTTTAGATTGCTGTCCAAAGCGGTCACAATGATGCACTGTGGGATAGCTCCCGGAGGCTAATACCATCGAATTGCGGCCACACTATCCCTAATTCGAAATGTTAAAATTGATTTTGGCGCTACTCCACTCGTCGGGGTGGAGTACAGAAATCAATTTAAAGGGCCCTTTACATCGAAATAAATAGCGTCGTTGTGTGGACGGTTGCAGGGTAAATTCGAATTAAAGCTGATAAATCCGAATTAAAGTCGTAGTGTAGACCAGGCCTTAGAGTAAAAATGAAAGTGAATGGGGGAGAGGAGGAAATTCAGTGGCCTGAAATGAATAATATGCAGATTAATATGTTAGTGAGGTTTCCATTTTTATGTTATTAATGTATTTATGAAAGTGAGGTATTGAGGTAATTGCCCTGACTAACAAAGCAAATTACATTAAAAATGCATTCTTGTTCAGTTTGAGCTTTGCAATCGGAAATAAGTTGTTCACCTTCACAAAGGAACAAAATCTGATTTCAGAGACAGGCAATCTGTTGGATTACATCCAGTAATTTATTCTGGAAGCTTTTGAAATGCTATTGGCATTGAAATGACAGAGCGCTATTGTCCTTAACTATAATTATAATGGGTTTGATTGTATATTTCTCCTCTTTCTAGTAACAGCATTTGCAGAAGTAGATATTGGCATTACTAAACTCTAAGCAACTTTAAATTTTCTGATTACACTATTAAATCCCTAGTGTAAATTGTAAAGGAACTAGATTTGCAGCACTTCTTTATAAGCACAGTTTGAGTTGTCCAGGGAATGTGAAAATGTGAGATGTACAATTTTGTTAAAAAGTGATTGAAAAAAACATGGTATGACTTATAAACATCACGCTTTCCAGTGACCACTTTGCTTGTGTGGATTTTAAGATGTTAAAAAAAAAAATCTTATAAGAATGTTGACTTCTTGTTCACAAAATGTTATGATTAAACTGCAGTCAAACGTTTCCCGTCTTCTATGTTCCACTTCCTCTTGATTGCTGTCAAAGCCTGTGAAATCCGCTCAGCCTGAATAAATCATGAGTATTCAGACTTATCAGGAGCAGATGAGGAAGCAAAATCCATCTCAAACCGAAAGTCAGGGCCAGGACTGTGTGCTCCAACCCTGCAGCTTCTATTCCATGGGGGCAATATGGTCTAATGTAGAGAGTACTGGATTGGGATTCAGAAGACATGGATTTGATTTCTGGCACTCCTATATGTTTGCTTGGTGACAGTGGGCATTTCACTTAACTTCCTTGTGCCTCCAGTTACCCATGTATGAAATGGGGATTATAATACTTAACTCCTTTGAGATGTGTGGATGAAAAGTGCGGACTGGAATAACAGCTGGGATATTGGGGCATTGTATCCATATAAATAAGGATCTAAGGCTCTGCCCTGGCTCATGCTCAGCTTACCTCCAATATATCTTTTTGCACTGGCCTATGCATGGTCAGCATGGACTCCTCTTTTCCCAGCACATAATGGGTACACAGGCACACTGGTGTGGCTGCTTAGCTAACAGACCATGATGCAGGGCTTAAGTGATGCAAAAGTCCATACTATAAGCTACGTTTTTATTTGTACAGAGGTATATAATGTTGTTTTTGTTGCTAAAGTGTTTGGTGTGTGTTCTATTCAAACAATTCTGTAATTCTGCAGGAGAGTGCTCTGGGTTGGAGCTGAGGGGTTCAGAGGGCGGGAGGGGGGATCAGAGCTGGGACAGGGGGTTGGGGTGTGGGAGGAGGGTCAGGGGTGCAGGCTCCGGGCAGTGCTTACCTCAAGCAACTCCCAGAAGCAGCAGCAAGTTCCCTCTCCGGCTCATACGTGGAGGCACGGCCAGGTGGCTCTGTGCACTGCCATGTCTGCAGGCACCACCCCTGCAGCTCCCATTGGCTGCTGTTCGCAGCCAATGGGAACTGTGGGGGCCGCGCTTGGGGCGGGAGTAGCGTGCAGAGCCACCTGGCTGCCTCTACGCATAGGAGCCAGAGGAGGGACATGCCACTGCTTCCAGGAGCTGTGCGGAGCCATGGCACAGTTGGAGCGGGGCAAATCCCCAACCCCGCTCTCTGGTGGGAGCTCAAGGGCTGGGTTAAAACATCTGAAGGGCTGGATGCAGCCCCTGGGCCATAGTTTGCCCACCACTGGCTTATAACAATGCTTGAACCATTTCCAAACATGATTATGTTCAAACATGTCATAGTTTCAGGGTAACTGCACCTTCTCTCCACGCCTATGGTCTGCTGAAGGGATGCCCTCAGGTCTCTAGTCTTCACCTCTCTTTGGGCAGGGTTTCCTCTGGCCCCGGGACTGCATCAGGAGTGGAGGGACTGGGGAGTGAGCTCCTCCTGGGGCTACAGTGGAGGCACAGAATGTGCCCCTCTGAAAGAGGTCAAATTTAAATTCCTGCACACGCCCCAGCATTGTTCTCATTCCAGCAGATCTGATTCCAAGTCCAGCCTCTGTGCTTTGTTTTCTCACCAGGGGCTCTGGGCAGCATATGCCAGTGGTTATGAATAATCAAATAGCTCTTTCAAACCAGAGTATATTTAATGTAATTATAAAAGGTAATGGTAGAAATACTATCTAGGAAATAAGCGTGTGAGCTCCCTTAGGATGCTAGCTGGGCACCCTAGTTGTGGCCACTCTTTTATGGGAGAAATGTGACAATTGTAACTAGAAGAAACAAGAAAAAAATGGTTTTACAAAAGGTTTCACAACATTAGTCATATATTTTCAAAATTGGATTTTTTTTGTTGTGAAATATTTTTTGAAAAGAATATAGAAAAATTTGTTGTTATTTATTCTCACCATCCTTTTTCTTTCCTTCCTGAATGAATGAGTAATGTCCATGTTTTCAACTTGTGAAACTGAGGAAGTTGTGAAAGGAAAGACTGTCAA
Organism: Trachemys scripta elegans; assembly: GCF_013100865.1. Classification (NCBI taxonomy): domain Eukaryota; kingdom Metazoa; phylum Chordata; order Testudines; family Emydidae; genus Trachemys; species Trachemys scripta. The sequence continues at coordinate 69,345,868 of NC_048302.1, forward strand.
AATGTAAAGAGAGAAAAATTGGAAAGTGAAAGAAAGAAACTGAAACAAACCCTAGACATAATTTGTTCTGTTGTACTCAGTGGGAATAGAGGTAGAACCCTCCTTCCCAGAAGCCTGAAAACCAAAATGTCAAAATATTGAAAAACAGAGAAAATTTTGAAAAATTGAGGCAGAGGTGGAGAGAGCCAATTATCATCAAAAGAAATTTTGAATGAAAAAGTCCAAGCAGTTCTAGTTGTAATAGTTGTAAACCATGGGACTGATCCTGCAAGTACTTCACTTCCAGGACTCCCATTGAAGAAACTGGGAATTCTGTATGCTGAGCAATTGCAAGAAATTATGTTCATGTTCAGAAACTCTACTGGAACCTGATAGGTGGAAGTCTTTTTAGTCATGTTTCTGCTAGCATTGGCTGTTTTAATCCTCCACACTAGACATTCTATTAAAAAAAGTTGTTTTAAAAAAATTATAGTTAATACAGTTCTGTTCTTGGTATCAAGAAAGCCTTTCTCACTCTTTCCTTTTCCTCTGATGTTTTCTTCTTCAGATTCTTTGATAATTTGGATATATTTCCTTTTGAACTTTCCATTATGCTTTGGATAATGCATTCTTATTCCTACAGTACTTCAAAAAAAGGTACTCTCCAAAAATCCAGGAGGGACACCAAATTATAAACAAATGTACATGGTCCAGTCTGAGTATGCAAATTAGTAAAGGGCTGCAAAATACATAAGGGGGGGGAGAACCAGGGGGAACCATCACCAGAACCATTATTCTCTACAAAGCTATCTGACAAAACTTGGCACTAGCAGTGGTTAGCCACAAATTTGTTTTTGTTTTCTTCTGAAAAGGACACACATACATTATTATAATGAATTACTTCTCCAACTATATTGACTTGGTTATATTTACACAGACTTTGTTGACACATCATCCAGAAACTTAAGTCAATGTTTGCAAAACATGGAGTTCCTGAAGTCCTCTTATCTGATAATGGGCCTCAATTTACCTGTAAAACATTCCTAGTATTTGTGCAAAATTGTAATTTTAAACATTGTACTAGTAGTCCATATTACCCCCAAAGCAATGGGAAGATAGAGAGAGCAACGCAGACTTTAAAAAGACTTCTTCAAAAATCTGTGGGCCCATATAAAGCACCTGATCAACACTATTTGCATTTGGACTATCTCCAGCAGAACTTGGGAAAGATGGGAAGATTGACTAAGGATGCCTTTACCTGTGGTACTGATACAATTTAACTTTAAGTCATCTGATTTGAAGGAATTTTAAAAATGGGATGCCGAAATAAAAATTTGGCAACAACAAAACTTCAATGTTCAGGACAGAACAAAATCACTACCTGAACTGAGACCAGGGAAAACTATTTGGCTCAGAAGCTTCCAGACATTTGGAGCTGTTCAGAACTTGGCAGAAACTCCCAGAGTCTATTTAGTGGAGACTCCAAAAGGACTTCTTCATAGGAAGTGATTAATCTTCAATATTTCCCAATATGATGAAGAAAGAGTATCTGCAGGTCCCAGATACTCTCAGGAAGTGAGCCCCTTCCACAGAGAACTCCATGCACAAACTCAGTGGAAGTGAGAACACAGTCTGGAAGACTGATCAGACCCCATCAAACACATAATCTTTAGAATATTGGTCAGAACCAATCCAATTGATAAAGGGCCATTGTGTGAATAGTTTTAAGGATTTGAAGTTTATTTTTAACTGTTGCTTATGCATATACATTGGTTTCTAATTTAAGTTTTTCAATCTTTCATTATAAAGAAAGGTTATAGGAGTCCCTCCACAGTTACTAGGAAGGACCAGGATGTGTTGCAGTGGGATTCTTAATTCCCTGGTATGGGGGTTTCTACCTGCTGCTTAAAGCATGGCTCTGTGTTTATGTCCTCACACTATGCTTTCTCTTGGTTTCCTGTTGCTGTGCCTGTCTATATTTTTCTATGGTGCACATCACTGGGCCATCTAATCACTGACCGTATCTAGTGCTTTCAGGGTACTCCTGCCATAGTACCAAATGTGCTCTCTCCTACTACTCACATTCTGCTATTTCCACAGTCATAACTAGACCGACTTTGTGTGTTAGTCAGCTCCTGTCTTCACCCTCCTTTGTATTTTTTGGCTCCTTTACATTTTTGTTCATAGAGAAACCAGCAGCTGCTGTTGCAAACTTTTCAATACAAGAACCCCACTGACACCTGCAATTATTGACCATGGCAGAACGAACAAGTGCCAAGGAAATCCTTAACTTCAATTTTCTTTCCTTGAAGGAAAACCTATTTAAAGAAAATCTCTTGCATGGCTCATCATGATATGCAAACCTGAGGCATGTTACATTGTTACAGTTCCCAGACCAGCTCTCAGAAGGCAGGGGGGGGGAGAGGGGAAACAACTTACATTAATCCACAAAGTCCATTTCAGACTCTCTAATCTCTTTTGGACCAAAAATACTTCCCAAATCATCTTAACTGGCATTTCTGGCTGTATGAGATAAGCAACAGTGCTGAGACAGTCTTGTTTCTTCCTTTCAACCTAAACATCTATACCTAAGAGCAAGTGCTCTGCCTGGCAAGATGAAATTTAGAATAGCTTGTTTATATTGCATATTTTCTTGAACAGTTTAGTAGAACTGTAGAAGGGGTGAGGGGAGTGAAGAGCAATACACAGACATTTACTACAATGTATAATACACTCTGGAAGATGAATGGCAATAATTGTTTTAATAAAAAAATGAAAACTTAAGTCAAATCTTAAAAGTAAAAAAAAAAAACAGTGAAAGTGAAAACTCTTCCCTCCCCCTACACTTAGTGTTTTTACCTTCTACCTCTTTTGCCTAATTTTGAGCATTTATGTCTTAGTCTAACTTGTGTCCTTAAAATTATTGTGAATTATTTTAAAGGAAATCTAGTGCTAGTGAGAGTCAGCAGACTAAAGTTCTTTGGTCACAAACCAGGTACAGCATACAGGAACTGGCAATGCAAGGGCTGTACCAGGGAAAGGATTGTGTCCAGACTAGGAAGGCATCCAGTCTGTGATAGAAGCTTATTGAAACATCTGAGGGTGAGATTTTATCTGTATTCAGTTTTCTTACTGTATTAGGCTTAGACTTGCGTGTTTTATTTTGTTTTGCTTGGTAATTATTATTTATTACTGTTATTACTTGGAACCATTTAAATCCTACTTTCTGTATTTAATAAAATCTCCTTTTACTTAATTAACCCAGAGTATGTATTAATACTAGGGGGGAGGGGCAAACACCTGTGCATATCTCTCTATCAGTGTTATAGAGGGCGAACAATTTATGAGTTTATCCTGTGTAAGCTTTATACCGGGTAAAACGGATTTATTTGGGGTTTGGACCCCATTGGGAGTTGGGTATCTGAGTGCTGGAGGAACACTTCTTAAGCTGTTTTCAGTTAAGCCTGTAGTCTGGGGGGATGTTGTTCAGACCTGGGCCTGGGTTTGCAGCAGGCTAGCATGTCTGGCTCAAACCAGGCAGGGCACTGAAGTCCCAAGCTGGCAGGGAAAGCAGGAGCAGAAATAGACGCAACACATCAGTTGGCAGTCCACAAGGGTGTTTGTGATCCAACCCATCACAAAGTCCATCTCCCCTGCGCTGCTTCCTATCCCACTTAGTCACTGGTGCTCTATTGAATGGGGGTTTTGTCTCTTCTCCTCACAGTCAGGCGGCGGTCACTTCATTCCCTCCTCAGGGTCTCCCATCTCTTCTGACAGCAGGGGGCTGCTCCACTCAGGGGCTGGTCTGAGATCCTGTGGAGGACTCTGCTGCCTGGAAGAGATGTTTGCTCCCTCTAGTGGCCCAGCCCCAACTGAGCTCCATGGCTCTCCTTTTATACTACTTGTCCTGCTCTGAGGCTTCCAGTCAGAGGGTGGGTGGATTTGGCTCCGCCCACATGGTGAGTGTAGTGGTCCCTCATTCTCCAGTTCCAAGGGAGGCCACTCCACCTCACTACACCCTGTTAAAATGTGTGCATCAAAATTGTAGATGTAGTTGTGAGTTTGCTATATGTTTGTTACTGAAACATGTTGTGAGTCTGGGAAATGTCCACAGACCAGCTCCCTAGAAATAACAAAAGAGCTGTAAACATAAGCCTTACATGTCAAGCTGCACGTATACAGGAGGTGGAAGCAGGAATTTGAAATTCATATGAAAGACTGAGTGCAGAGCACGTAGGCTATGGAACTACCTTACCCCATGATACAGCAAGGACTTTTCCAGTAAAAAGGGCCAAGATATAAAAAGGGGGAACAAAGGCCCTTGGCCGTCTCTCCTCCCCCATCTATACTGAAGGCAACAGTATTATTTGGAAGACAAAGAAACAATATTGAACTTGGGGGAGTGGTTCTAACTGGAAAAACTTTCCTGTTACCACAGATTGCTGTAGGCTTTTGGGTAAGAGAAATCTTAACTGCTTATATTTGCCTTAGCTTGATAAAGTTTAGGAATTAGACTGCAATTCTATCTTTTATTTCTTTTTGTAGCCAATTCTGATCTTCTTTGCCTATCTCACTTATAATCACTTAAAATCTGTTTCTCTATAGTTAATAAACATATGTTAATATGTCAGCGTGGTTTTGGTTGAAGTTTGGGGAATCTGCTCAGGTGGGCTGGTGCATATTCACACCGTTTGATGGAATGATGAGCTAATTAATGAGCCTACTCTGATTAAGGGTGCCCTGAGCAATGTAAGATGCACATTTCTGGGGTGCAAGGCTGGGGGAATTTTCAGGTGTCTCCCTGCAAACAGTTCATGAGTGGCTGTGGGAACCTTTGTGTAACTTTGGGTGTGCCTTCCCGTGGCTGTGTGAGAGCAAAGCCTGAAGGGGCTGCTTGTCACTAACAGAGCAGTGTGAGAGGTAACCTGAGCTAGAGAGTTAAGGGGCACAACAATTCCACAGTCCAGATTGTACTGGGGCATGACACACAGGGAGATCAACTAGATCATCTAATACCAGGGCTGGCTCTGGCTTTTTTGCCGCCCCAGGCAAAAAAGCCTCCTGCCGCCCCTCCCCCCTCGCCGGAGAGCACGGCAGGGGAGGGCGCCGAGCCTGGCCGGGGCCCTGGTCTCCCTGGCCGGCCGGAGCGCTGGGAGGAGGGCGGCGAGTCCGGCCGGGGCCCCGGTCTCCCCGACTGGCCAGAGTGCCGGGAGAGGGCGGAGAGCCTGGCCGCGGCCCCGCTCTCCCCGGCCGGCCGGAGCGCCGGGAGAGGGCGGAGAGCCCGCTGTGGCTCCACTCTCCCCGGGTGAGCGCCGCCCCCTCCAGGTGCTGCCCCAAGCACATGCTTGTTAGGCTGGTGCCTGGAGCCGGCCCTGTCTAATACACCTTTTTCTGTCTTTAGATTCTGTTCTATCGGCAACCATGAGGCTTTATCCTGTTTCGGTTTTGCTTTGTGCAGAAATGCAAGGAGAGTTTATCATTTAAGAGGTGAAGCTAGAAATTATTATTGCTGGCTTTAAAATGAGGTTATTCTGTTTAACTAAATATACGTCAGTGAGAAAATTCAGACCTCAGATGGGATCTAACCTGAAGGGAATTGATCAGCACGTTATTGTAATTAGAAATTAGAAAGCAAGATCCTGATGAAAATATTGCCTTTAATACTACTGGAAATAAATTATCATTTTTCACCCCAACAGGTGGAATTGTCTACAACATGCTGTATGTGCCAGATCTGAGTTTGTCTAAGAGCCTGATATATTGAATGGCTCAAATTAATCTAGAGTTGTAATCATGTTTTGCATGTATAAATCTTAGTGTGTTGAATGCATTTATTTAATCAATTGGTGAACAGACACAAGGTTCTGTTCACCTCTTTTACTCTGGTGTGAACCCAACCTGAAGGCAAAACCAAAACTGTTTGAGGTCTCAGATGAGTATTTATAGTTATCATATAAATTAAATCTTTAACAATTGGAAAAGTCAGTTCTTTTAGGTCACAGTTTAGGACGCTGGTTAGTTGTTCTGTACCAGAGTATAGAACTCTGCATAGAAAGACTCTTTATTAGGTAGACTACTATTAAATAAATGTGTTTCTTTAGTGGAAATAAAAACAATTTACTATTAGGACATTTTCTCCTTTTATTCATTAGGATAATGAAAGTCACAATAGTGAAGTTTACTACACAACATAAATGTTGAGTGTTTTAGTCTGTTTTGGACTGTTGAACCAATGTAAAAATGTCAACACATGACATGGACATCATGAAGAAGCTATCCAGAGTGCCTTCTTATTTCTGTCTCAGCATCTGATGCAACATTTTTTGAAAATGAACTTTGCTGTGGGGGCCTATTTCAGAGACAGTGATTTCAAAATCAGCATGCAGTTTGCTACAGTTTATTGCTGTGAACAGAATTCCTGCAGCATAATATGTCAGATGTTAGCTGACTGATACTGTAGAACTTTTTATTTTTCATGATCATTCCCTTTAACAGCAATGCAGGAATCTGGAATATGCACCTGTGCTTCCCTCCCCCCAAATCTTTTAAAATATGCTTTCTTCTCAGTTAACTAGACTATATGTTTTAAAGTATCCTCATCCTGTTTTGAACAGGCTTTTATATAACTAAAGGGATAAAAGGAAGAAAAAGTTAAAATCTCCCCAATACCCCCTCCCCCCAAATTCTCTAGATAAGGCCAAAGGTGCACAAACATTTCTATGAAATGCAAGGCAAAGTGAGTTGCCTTGAGGGGAAAAAAACAACAACACCTTTAAATAATTCTGCAGAGAAATATGCAAGAAGACATAGAGGTTTGAAGACTACAGATGCAGGGACTGTGCTATAACATGATAGGTAGTTTCTTTTTATTATTATTATTAATGTGACTAAACAGTGAGAAATATCAGATGGCAGATTTTCTTAATAGAGTGCATGAATTTTTGTAGTCTTTGGGAGGGTGGGTATCCAGGTGGAAGAAAGGATTATCAAGAAGCAAACTTAAACAGTCACGTAAGAAATGACAGATGAGGGAAGTAACGTTATCATAGACTCCGGGTGATGTGCAAGATAACAAGGACCTATGTCCTGTATATATATTGGTATTCATAAAGCAGGTTGAGCTGTCAAATATTAAATGAAGTAGTCATGAATATTAATATGTTATTAAAATCTACATGAATTCCCCAAAGATAGCTGAATAAAATGCCTTCTCTCTTTTGCTTGTTAATATGTGTAGGATGTGAACTAAATTCATTGGAATCAGTATTCCTTTTGTTTTTTGAACTTTGCTAACTCTGAGATATCCATTAATGCATAATGACAAAAAGAAGCAATTTTCTCTTGTCAAGTATGCTAGGCAAAAAGCAAACCCAATAATGTGAAACAAAAATTACATGTAAGGAATATCTATGCTAGTGACAGTACATGTGCCTGGTTGTGCCATAACCCCGCTAATTGTCCACACCTAAACATCAGAAGCACATACCTGAAGGTGAATAGAGGGTGAGTAATTAAACACCTTAGCCTGTGTCATGGCCGTATAGCTGTGCCAGTGTGCAGTGTGGACAGGGGTAAGGCGCATGTACCACATCTTGAGTTTCAGTAGTCCTCCGCTCCCATCCTCCACAATGCACTGAACCCTCTCCTTTCTGACCCTTACACAACCTATAAAGATCCTTGCCCCCATTTTCACTGTGCCTGACCACATTAGAACAGCCTTCTATTAAACACTTTACAGATCAGTACAGGTGACAATGGATCTTATTCCAAGAACAACTCCCTGCCATCCATACCCGTGTGTTGATCAATGTATGGTTGGAATACACTGTCCTCCACGACTCCAGCCCAGTGCTGGGAATGCATCAAGCATATCAAAGCCACATTTCTGTATTTACTTTATTCTTAAATGTATTTATATTTATTTGTTTTTTATTTTATGAACTGGAAATTTTGTAAGAAATATTAGTTACTACTTGACCATCATGTAATAGGGTCTCCAATACCATAGTGACAGATACAGGATAAGACTCTCAATGGAAGTATGTTTCTCCTTAAATATAACTTAGAGGGTTTTTTTTTAGCACCAAGAGTAGATAAATAATAGTAAAATCCTACATTCTATCATATGTCATGTACTGTAGATTTTTTTTCTTTTCAGATTTTTTATTCCAAATAAGATTTCATAGTCAAATTCTTATAATTTCTACTGGCTTTTCATTATTTTTTGATAAAACAAAATATTTTCTCTGCCCATACATATATTTATTATTTCACAAAAAGATCCCCATTTAAATATGAGTTTTATTATAAAAAATGCTTATATGATATTTCACAAGATTATGACTTATTAAAAACCTTTCTTGTTTTTATCAATAATGGCATGTGTTATGAAAGATGATATTATGGTACAAAATTTTCTAGAAGGCTAATTTACACATGCTAATTATGTGTATTTTTATACTTGCTTCAACTTGCTACATCCTTTTTTTTTTTTTTTTTAATGTTTCTCATTGTGTGAGCAAGATTTTGCTGTCATTGTTACACTGGTGAAGTACAGCACCATTACAATACTCATTTCCTCAGTCTATGAAAAGTCTCATGATGGATGGAGTTAGAACCTTTTAACAGGGAGAGGAACTCATGCCAGACTTAGCTCACAGACTTTATACTGCCCTATAAAATAATGTTTCCATATAATGATCCTTCATTCGGTTACAGAACTAACTAGCAGGACCATGCTGAAACTGGTATTAATAATGACTTCAGTGGAGTTATCTGGTTTGCACAGTGCTTTAATAAGTTAGAGGCTTTTAAACAGAAAACCAGAGGATCATGACAGTCATCCACTTTCATGAAAAATACTGGAACTACCTCAGATACTCATCAAAATTCAGCAGCAGTATAAGCTTGCTGATAAGCTCATTCAAGGCCTGGTTGGAGTGACACATTCTATAGTGAAGGACATTCTTGACTGAAGTTGAGCAGTCCACAATTACATAAGGGACTGTAATAATACTTATGGCATTGATTTGCAGGCTGTTATGGGCCTTGCATGCTTCTTGTTAAAGCCATTTGAAACTTGTGTAGAGACTAGCAACTGACCCAGCCTTATCCCATAAATCCATTTTTTATGTCTCAAAATCCTTGGGGTGAGAGTACAGAGGGAGACAGTTATTTAGGAGACGTAGCTGGTCTTACCAAAGACATGGGAGGCAAACTCAAGGATGATGCACTTGTTAACTGCTTGCTCGCACTGAGCAAAAATAGCCTGCTGGATCTGCAGTTTAATACAGTCACACTGGGCCAAATTCTTCTCATATATACTGGCATAAATTATGAAAAGTTCTGTTAATGTCAGTCAAAATACTTCATATTTACACAACTGTAACAGAAACATGGTCTATTTTGCTTGGATATTGTTGCATATAGGATGTAGCACTTTCTGGAGAGTCCTTTGTTACCTAGCCACATAGAATGAATTTGTAAAGCTGGGTCTAATCTGGCTAGGTACTCCTCCTATACAATGCAGAATGTTCTAATCTGCCACTGACTTTAATAGGAGTTAAGAGCATTTAGAAGAAGGAACTCAGCACCTGACAGGATCATTCCTGATGTCTTTACCTTATTTTTGATTCCCTTGATTGGTGAGTGTTACTTAGAGCTTCAATATTATTTGCTTAAGTTACAGCACTTGATTCTCTACTATGCCCGAGCTCTGCTCAGGCACAGTGGATAAAGATGGTTTCATCACCCTTCTACATCCCTGACATGACCCCGCTCTTCTCTTATGCCACTTTAGGTGTTCTTTGTGTACTTTTTTAAAGAGAAGCTTCCATTGTTTGCAGTAGCCCTTTGAAATTTGGCAATGAAAAAGATAATACCTAGCTCTTACATAGCCATTTTTGCCAATAGATCTAAAAGTGCTTTACAAAGGAAGTGTCATACATTTTACAGATGGGGAAACTGAGGCAAAAAAAGAGCTGATGTGACTTGTTTGAGGTCACTCAGCAGGACAGCGTCAGGAATAGACTAAGTCCTCTGAATCCAGTCCAGTGGTCTATTCAGTAAGCTACACTGTTCTTCAGATAAACCAGCATATGCTTTTCTTTGTCCCATAAAACTCCTTTCAGGTTTGAATGAGATAAACTTCTGCATATCATTATTTCCTTTCTCCCATTTGTTTTGCTCAGGAAAATTTCAGCAGCACATTAACATTACAACTGAACATGAAAATTCTATGGCCACTCCTATATTGATGCCAAAGTAGGAGCAACTGCAGCAGCCACTGCACTGGGAATGCCTGGGAACTACTGGAGTAGCTTTAGGTGAGAGAAGAGAGGGGGCAGGAGTGCTGCCAGCTTTTCCGCCGCCCTAGGGCGGCGGAAGGTCTCGCCCCAAAATGCCGCCCCCCCCCGAGGCAGTGGAAGGTCCTGCCGCCGAAAAACTGCTGCGGTTGCTGCCCCCCAAATTGCAGCACCCTAGGCGACCACCTAGGTTGCCTAATGGGTTGCGCGGGTCCTGAAAGGGGGGGCTGTCCTTTTCCAACCCCACCCCAACCCCCCCGAGACCCATCACCTGGCCTCAGCAGCCCAGCCTCACATCTGGGAGGGTTAGTCTAGTAATTTTTTTCTGTAGGTTTCATACAGCATGTTCATGGTTAACATCCAGGCTCCTGTATCTTAACGTAATAAAAGAAAGACAAGATTCAGAGACTCTATTCTTGTCCCTCTAGCCCCTATTTATTTTTCAAATTAAATATAGGTTTGATGCTGAGTTCAATTAGCATTTACATTTGTAAAGCTGCATTAATTCATTCAGTCATACTACTGAGATTTTCCTGGGGGTTTTTATTACACTTTTTTCTAAATAGCCTTCAAAAAGCAAATTGACATCAATGGGAAGGCTGAATTACCCCTACTATTGCAAATGTCTGCTAGTGTTCTAATGGTTTGACTGTTGTCCTGGATACACAGGAACAAAGCCAACATGCAAGGGATGGGGTTTAACTAGGCCACAACTTTATTAAAGTAACTCATCTGTGAGCTATCCAGAAATATCTTGTACAGTGCAGGCCATGGTTCCTTCCTTAATCATCATTTCCACCTGGTGGATGGCTGCCATCAGCCCCTCACCCCTCCACGGATGGGTCCACTCCACTCTTCCTCTTCCCCCCCCCCCTTGCCCTTATGAGGGGCAAGGAGCTGAGGAAAGGGGATTATCTCCTCACTGTATCTACATTAGGTGCCCAAACCCCATTTCCCAGGTTCTTTAGGTGATGCCTTCCCCTATGTCCACTTCCATCTCCCATTTATTAAGGAACTCAACCCTTATGGAATGCCCACATGCCCTGGACATCTCCTGCCTAGTACGCTGCAACAATATGAACCTCTCCTCCTGACCTACCCCATAAGGTCCTCAAGCTGCTGTGGAAAGGAGAAAAAAGCCATCTGCCATGCTGGGGAGGCACATTCCTCTGCAGTGGTGTCTTTGTGGCATCTCAGCAGCTAGTGGGGACTGCTAATCCAAGTGTGAGAGAGGTCCCAGGCCAGAGCAACAGAGCTGGTATACCATTCCCCAAGTTTGCAGAGATCAATGACTTCTTTGAGCCCTACTGGCCATTCCCTATCTCATGTAGTGACTCCTGCACCTTCCTTCTCCCAATCCCCAAGGAAGTGGGGGAGAAAGGAGCCATTACCCCTTTTTCCCACCAGTCCAGAGTCCCCCACAACTTTGAGCTTGCAAGGGGTGCAATCTGTAAACACTGTGCCCTTACATCTGCATAGATGTGTGTGAGTGCATGCATGTGTATGGCAGCAGGTGAGGGATCAGGAGTTTCTGGGAGTTTTCTGTTTGCCACATAGCAGCTTTTTCATGACATTCCATGACAATCTCTAAATACTTAATTATTTTGTGACTCTGAATAAATGTGCCAAGAACCAGTCATAACCTGCAACTGCTGAATATGCATTAGTCTGCTTGTAGATATTAGTGGACTTCACACCGTTCACTTTAGGGAAATCCTCCTTTCCTTCTTCTGGTAAAGTTCCCTTAGGTGGAGCCAAAGTTTTATCTGACTTAGGATCACAGGTTTTAGCCTTTGATTTGTGGTTAATACACATTTTAATTAACAAATTTAAGACAGTATTAAGGAAAGAGATATAAATGATGTAAAATGAGACTTCGGGCATCTCTGCCCTCTACAGAACAGTTTCCGGGTTGCAGGTGCCTCACACTGCTAATATCTAACAGAGATCCTCCATTAGCTCAAATAATAGGGCAGAGCTTTTGAAACATGAGAGATCTGAATTATACCTCTGTTGTCAGGGAATTTCACCCTCAGTTAGGAGCCATGTTTAAGCTTATCAAGTTTGTCTATCTTTTGTTTTCATTCGTGTGGCCTATTCATGTCAACAGGACTATTTTTGCTGGGTGTTTCTCTTCAATACTAAAACAACAATCTGTACATCTTCAGGCTCCAGACTCTAAGAGATATTTTTGCCCCAGGCCACCAGAGACATAGACAGACATATAAATACTAGGCAAACTTATCTGGTAAGCATGGAAGCAATGGAACAAATTAAAAACAGGAATAATCTCCCTTTCCCCATGACTGCTGTATGTTTGAAGCTCTGTGAAGTTTCAGGAATGGCCAGAAAGAGGGGGACCTGGATTAGGAGACAATTACTGTATGTAGCATAAACCCCTACAAACCCAGAGAATTTTCACTGGAAATTCATGCAAGAAATAATGCAGACTTTTCATCACTAACTGTCACCTCTTACCTCACCAGGCACTGGTGACCAGTCAGGAACAGTTCCTCTCTTTCCCATGCTGCCAGGGACCTGGGCAAAGGGGCTGCCCCATTTCACAGGTGTCTTGATTGCATTGGGATTTTCCCCACAGATCTTAGGATAGTCATGTGGTTGGAGTGCTGTGTGCCTTGATCTCAGGGCAGGACTTCTTTCAAGGGCTTGGTGAGTGGGGACTCTGCATGATGAGCTGCTCACAATTTCCCTCCACATTTTTCTCTTCAAGATGGAATGATACAACCCTAAAAGTCAAAGCAGTAGAAAGGATGGAAGGGAGCTACTGAAAATATATTTTGGGAAATTAGGGAACTGTTAAACACTTCTGATTCATAAACTGCATCACCCTAAAAATAGTCCAAAGGCACTGTGCCTCAGATAACTGAATTGGATTTCACCAGGGTATTACCCCATTATTCCAGAAGGTAGTCATTTACTGATGGCTGATCCCATCAGTGAATTACAACACCTTCTGCACCAACTCGGTTGTGCTAGCTGGCATGTTGGGGGAGTCCAACCAAGGCTTTACTCACTCCCTGCCCCCTTTTACTCACTATATGCCCAATTGCTCTGGGGGAGGAATAAGCAGGTACCTCAAGTAGGTGTATGAGGGGGATTTTACTCCCCCATTTAAGCTGTGTAGACCAACTCAGAATCTAGCTCTGAATAAGTCATGTATTAGCCAACCAGAGCTCTTCCTTTGCTTTATTACATCTCACCTGCATTTCAAATGACTAACATTAGTTTCAAAGAAAACAAAGTTCAGCGAATCATCTTACCCAATCTGCTGTTGTGAGCATGCATAGAAGGTGCATGTAGTCATTCAGAACAGTAAAAGGTTTCCAGCCCAGATGTAAGAAACCTGACAAAGCCAAGTAGCTGAGAGTTAATTAATGTCTTAGCATGATGGAAAAGATCTATAAATCTGTTGCTCTGAAGTAGTTGTAAAAATCACTTTAGGATTAAAATTCATACTTGCAATTTTGATTCAGAAAGTTAACGGTTAGCTTTAAATCCACAAAAATGTAGACTGAGGGTTAAAGAAAGGTTAAAATTATATTCCATTTTGCTATGATAGCTTTCCTTAGCTTTCTGTGAATTTCGGAAGGTGCTGCATGTGGTGAAGGTTATAATAGTCATTCATAAATTATGGAGTATTTTAAATTCAAAAGCATACATATTAAAGATCTAATATCCTTTCTGTTCACTAGCTATAATCATAATAATTTTGTTGTGTCAGCATTTCATGGATTTATTTTGCTTTTTAATGAGGAACATGTCAGTTTCTGTACTACATGAATATCTAAAGAACCAAGAAAAAAAACTTGCCCTACAGCCCAATCCCACAGCCCTCACATGAGCAATGTAACTAAAGTGAATGAGACATCTTGTGGAAGTAAGAAGTACTTATATGAATAAGGATTGTAGGACTGAGTCCTGTGTTTGGTTGCTTGGAAGAGCAATGGCTTACAACCTTGGATTGGGGGAATAGATTGCAGATTGTGTCTCCAATATTCTCTGGTGGCTCGCTAAAGAGTGGTATTGTAGTACTGGAAGAAATTGCCAGCCTTCTCAGCCATAAGGTGAATGCTGTGATGACCTTGTTAATGAATGCAGAAAGCAAAACTGTGACTCTAATGCAGGAAATGGAGAAATGAATATATAGTCAAGGGTTCCAACTGGAGACATGACTGCACCTTAGCATATGCTTTTGACAAGTGAACTGAGTAAGAGAGCCTGAAATGCATGTTCAGCTCTCTGGAGTCTTCCACTCTTCTCTAAAAAAAGGAAGCAGAAGAGCCATCGAAAAAAGAGATTTTAATTTTGTCTGGAGATCATGTGTCCTGTTCAGTTAAAAAAATTAGTTTAAGTATTTTTGAGTAAGCTGTTTATTTCATATCAGTTGATGGAAACAGATGGCTAGTTCAGAGGTAAGTCTGAATGATACTAAATTAGCCCAGTGACTCCATTACATCATCATACAATGCAATCTTTTCATTCCTCTCAATTTGTTTCTTATATAGGGCTGGGCAAATGATAGACTATTTTTTGGTCAAACCATATGTTCCCTTTGATTTTGACCATTAAAATTTTTTGAATTCTTAAATATTAAACTAAAGGAACTTTTGAAACAAAAATTCATTTCAAACTAAAAAATTGCAATATTTCCTTTAAAAATGTTTTTAAAAAGGCATTTTAATTTTTCAGAATTTTTATTTGGGTGGGGGATAAATGAACATTTAGCAAAACTGACATGAATTCGCCACTGTCCCAAAGCAGTTTCTCAAAAGCCATCCATCTTCCTGCTTTCAGGATGGCACGTGCTGCCTGGGAAGAACATGAAGCCCTTCTGTTCTGTAGCCAGGAGGAGAGGGAGGATGAGTCTCTCCTCCCAGAGCCAGGGCCTGAGAATATTCAACCTTGCCCAATGTCAGAACCTGAGAGGGCTGAAACTACTTTCTCTAGAAATTCTTAGTCTAACATAAATTTAAATAAGGAAATCAAACTTTGCCATCTTTGAAATAATTTTCCATAGACAGCAAGATTATTAACTAGCAAACGCTAAAACCATATTTTCAAAGGTAGATGCAATAAGTATATCCATACCAAATACATACCCTTGTGTGGCATGTTGGGTATGTCCATCCCTAAATACCCAGTCACACACAGAGCTGCCCAATTTGCATGTGCATAGTTTGTGTGTTTGCAATAGATGCATAGGTATATTTTCCAGACATACCTGATATGTCCTCAGTAGTAAATTTGACCCTTATTGTGCATATGGTCCATTTAAAATACACCAGCTAGCTACACTTGGATGTGAATTAGAGATATATATTTTTTATATTTATACCAAATGGTAGATTTTTTTTCCTATATAAAAAGGAGTTTTTTGATCCTCCACCCTTTAGAAAATGAATTAAAAAAATAAGAAACCCTATTATGTTGGATGAAAAAAGCTATTTTGACCCCAGAATGCCTTTTTCTCTGATGATATAGTCACAGAGATATGGAATTGCCACTACTCATCACAAAAATGATAGATACTGTACTTCAACTCCCATAAAATGACAGCAGCTTAATGTAAGATATAATTCTTCATAATGAAAGGTGAGTTCATAAAGAAATGTTTAAACAGGTATCCAAAAAGGCAGTACAGCATAACCAGCCACCTAGCAAGCTGCCCTTGGGATTCAACCCTGGAGCACTACTTTAGAATACCTTTCAGTTGTCCATTTTTAAAGAAAAATACTACTGAAGGCTTTTCCATATGTACAGTAACAGTGACTTAAATCATACTGCACAGAGTTACTGTGCAGAGCAGGTATGAGTAACTGGCCAACCCACATACAGCCCCTAAAAAGTAGGCCTCCTCCCAGATGGAAAGAAACCATGCCTCAGACAGTAAGTCTGAGAGGAAGTTCACGGAGTGTATCTGTGCTTCCTGTTTCTGGGATAAAGCAGGAATCATTTGTAATAGTCATGCTAGAAACACAAGGAGTGGAGCTGCCTCTGTACCCTCCTTCAGCGATAAGTACATGTGGTTCTGTTGTTTACCGAACTCATTATTCCGGGGATGTTGGCTATTCGTGCTAACTCTCCAATTAGGAAATTGTGAGGTCATAAAAATCCCATAGTCCTCCCTGGACACATGCTAATCCAAGTAAAGGTGGACAGAGAAGAACAATAGAGTAATGAATCAGCAGGAGGTTGTTAATATTTTATGGATATATTTGGTTAATTTGTAATTCATTTCTACTTTGCATCAGTGCTGCCTTTTCCCCAGTCCTGCAAATACTTTTATTATGCTTAATTGGACTGAAAGACTGGGCCCTTTAATTGTCACAGTCCTTGGATACTATGGTGATAGATGCTTTAGAAATACCTACATTAGCTAGACAATATGCTAATCATAACAGAATACACATGTAAATTAGTAACTATGGATTCTCTTTAAAAAAGTACACAAGAATCTTTTATAATGGAAAGCATTAGGCAACCTAAATATACCAGCTACCCCTATAATGATGTCCTGTTATAATAGGGATGCATGTGCATGCATTTAATCAACTGTTGTACTCTAAGTCCATTAAGTTCATGTCACCAATTTCACTATCTCTACCACAGAATATCAGTATTTTCAAAGATAGTGAAGATACAGAATCATTTATAATAGTGTATTTACTTTATTTTTAAATGAATTAGAATAAAACAGCAGTATATGCATCAGCCTTTTTTGAACCAGCTTCTCACCTCTGATAGGGTAAGAAAGCAAAAAGCTACTATTTTATCATTTATACAAATATTATTGTAAATATTTGAAAATTTGCTGTCATCTTATTTTTTGCTGTATGGTTATTCAATGATTATCATGTTTGTGGGGTTGCTATTTGTTTTTCTATTTTGATGTATTTATTGTATTTTTAATCAACTCTGAGGCAGCTAGAGTATAAGATAGATGCCTTCTGTTGTTTTACAATTCTAAATAAATAAATCTAATCTCTTATCTTAAACACCATCTCTTTTTTCATCTCCTAGAAAAGTAAGGGGATGCATCTAATTGCAGAAGCATGTAACACAAATCTATAATGGATACCTCTGACACCATAATTAATTAGTCTGAAACTCAAATGGAAAAGGGCTTCAGATGTTACTTTTGCTAGCACAGTGAGATAGACTTTCTAGCTGAATATTGAGGAATTCTAATCTAGGATTAGTTCAAGTCAAAATAAGGCATTGACTATAACAGGAAACCATTCTTCTTTCCTATCCCAGGCTCCTGGGGGGATTTGATCCACAGTGTGATTAAATATGTAGGGGATGGGGATGAAGCCCCTGTGCTCAACACCTTCAGATATGTTGCTGGAGAGGGAACACAGGTGAGTATCACTTTATTTGAACTGCCAGGGGCAAGGAAACTGCAATGAGGTGAACAGGTTATAGAAAAGCCCCTGAACCCTGTGAACAAGACTGAATTGCCCCCGAGTATTTTTAGGAAGAGAGGCACAGTCAAAACATCTTAGATTGCGTGAGGAGTTGGGTTTCTGGAATATATTATGCTTATGCCAGCACAGGTTTGATAACTGTACCTTTCAACGTGAACTAAATGCATATTATGTAAATTGCTTTTGTTTCCTTAAAAAAGGTAAATTAAAATTCATATGCTGTGATGCTCCTTTTAAAGCTACCCAGGGTAGATCCCAAAGCCATTATCAGGGTACTCTAGGATTTCTGTTTGCTAAATGCAGTTCTATCTGATGTTCCACAGCAGTCCTTTTTAAAAACTTTTGAAGCCTGATTGTTACTGCAGAGCTATCGAAAATACAACTATATTTTAGTTACAGGGAAGTGTGCCTGGATCACACTCCTATTTAACAACCTTGCTGTTAGAACAATTTGCACTCCTACTGGTTTTATTCTTCTGCCTTACAAATGGTACTAAATGCATAGAACTCTTTGCAACTTTATCCATTTTGCTTAACCTATGAAAACAGAGCTAAAAGTAAAGTCAAGAAATAGTTAACACTCTGCATTCTAATAGATAAGAATTATAAATATTACAGGTAAAAATTCGAAGTGTGGGGGGGAACCTTTTAAGTGGAAGACATCTCATTTCACAGTCAGTGGTCTATCAAACTTTGCAGTGCAAGCACAAATGTTCCCAAAATAATAACTCTGCTCATGTCATTGCACAATATGTCTTCTACACACACTAGATTTAGATTGCTTTGATATTTGCCCAACAAGTCTTCCAATTTCTCTTCAATGACATATGAATTATTTAAGGCCTTATTTCCCCCACCCACCCGCCCACCCCTTTTTACTTGGAGAATGAGAGCAAGCCTTCAGAAATAGCTTGGCAGCATGACCCTGACCATTAATGTATAAATAATGTATAGCTGGTCTATATTTCAAGAGATATGATTGGACCCGTAAAGGTATTTGAACAAATCTGTTTGTTTAATCCTCATCCACACAAAAATAATCAAACTAGCACCAGCCTTGAAAGATAAACTAATAAATCTTGGGAAGAACTATGGACACCTTCAGTCTTTGCTTTGAGAAAGTAGTGAATAAAGGATATGTATTGGTGAACAAAATATTGATTGATAAACCTATCTTTTCTAAATGCTGAGGCAGTGTGGCTGTTAGCCTTTATTGATGATGACATGATGGTCATTTTTATTTCAGCAACAAATCATACTATGACAGATACAAAGGTATTAGGTGATAAATCATCCAGGAAGAACAAACAAATCACTTTCAGAAAATATCTAGTTTTCAGAATAATATTTACAAGTTATTTACATATAAAACCAGGGAAACACATTGTATAGAATTCTTCTGAAGGTGAATTGATTTGTCTTAAATACACACACCCCTTTCTAAAGTAACTGGGGAGAGGAGTCTGGGGTTTAAACCAAAACATATTTCAGTAACCTAATTTTGGGGAAAGAGAGATGCCTTGTATCTGTGCCATTTCTACATACCACAATGTATTCTGTATCCCTGTTTCTGGAATAAATTATTCAAAATGCTGAAACAACTACAAATGTTTTAAGGTACATTTACTGAGAAGTAGTGTGGTGTAGTGAATAAGGCACTGTATTATGAGTTAGGTGATCTGGCTTCTATTCCCAACTGTACTAGTGATCTGCTTTGTGATCTTGGGCAAGTCATTTCACCTTGCTTTGCTTGTTTTCTTCCTACCCCTTTGCCTGTCTTCTTTATTTACTTTGTGAGCTCATTAGAGCAGGGGCTGTCTCTTACTCTTATTTAGACTGCATAGCACAAGGGGGCTTTGATTTCTGTTGAGGCCTTTAGGCACAAATGTAATAGAAATAATAAATAACTACACAGAGTTTCCTTATAGAAGTTTCATGAAGTACAACTTACTTTTAAAGCAGTGAAGCCATTTAATTCTACAGGGAATTCCTGTAATGGGAGGTAGAGGGACAGTATGTATGTAGACCTGTGGAGCGGGTGGGAGCAAATTTACATGAGCCCCCTACCCCTCTTGAAGCTTTATAGATCCACACTGCAGAATGGCTGAGGAACCAATCTGCACACCTTAACTTGACAGCTAAGCCAGTGTGGATGTAAAACAAGGATTTGGGTAGGGTTCCTACATTCCCCTTTCTCCTACATTACAGGGGTTGTGATTTGCCAAATCAAATTCTGAGCTTTGGGAATACCACTAATAGAGTGCTATATTATCCTTGATCAAATGGAGCCAGGATTTCACCCTACTGTTGAACACACTTAAAAAATCCTCATCTGCAGTAATGGAATAATCGCTATTTTCCTGTCTATTCAGACCAACAATTCCACTACCAGTAGAACCATAGTGTTTTTTTTTTCAAACCTACACTTTGTTTCTATTCTTTTCTTCTCAAAGCAATTCCCAGCAAGTCAGAAGAGAAACAACAATCCACAAATCTACAGCAAAAAATGGGCTAAATTCCATCTTTGAGAGCTAGAGGGACACTGAGAGTTGTGCTGTGGAGGAGTAGCACCTGATCATTAGTGACTGGAGACGGTGTATCTGCATAAGACACAGACAGGAAGGCTGTTTTAGGCTATATTGGGGAAAACACATTCAGCTGTAACTATTATGTCTTAAAAAGTGAAGTGTGCCCTTTCCTTAAATCCATTTCTGTGAACTAACAGATGCACAAATATTGATGGATTCTAGCCATGCCCCATACTAGCCCTTTCATCATCCCCTTCATTTTGGTGAGCACCACTAGTAATGCTAGCCATCCTCTACTTGGGCTCAAGAAGTGTGAGCAGACCCCTTCTGTCTTCCTACATGTGTAAATGTATAGAAGGAGAAGAGGTGCACTGGAGGGGGAAGGGGTTTTGCTGTGCATTCTCCTCACTCTATAGACCCACCTGTGTATGCCTTGCAAATCCTGCTATCCATAGATATCAAGAAGGGGTGAGAATTCCTAACCAAAGCTTACAGCCCAGCTCTAAACACTGATGCAGCTTGACCCATACATAACAGTGGTTCTCACAATGGTTAATTGCAGTTCCTGTTGACACATCATAATCCCTCTTCCCTTCAGCCAAAAAAAGAGAAATAGCATTTAAAGTTTATTTAACAAATAAAGATATGCTATTGATTTCTGTGATGCACAAAACTCACACTGGGTCAGAAGGGGTTAAGGAGAGTTTATAAGCTCAGTCAGCCCTACCCCCCCCCAACACTTGCGGTAGGCATCAAGCCTGGAGAGAGAAGTTAATAGGGTTGAATCCAGCCCAGCTGGGGGAGGGGGATGAGTGGGAAGGAAAGCAGGTTGTTGATTCTCACACAGTGAGAGAAGGTTGGCTGAAGTCAGGTAACTGAGCTGGTCTCTTCCTCCTTGAAGGAGGATAGGTCTGCAACATAGCGTACAAGACAGTAGAGAAGGAAATCTACCTAGGTTTCTGTGCACTGGGAGAGAAGCCTGCAGGATCATGGACTGTCCTGCAAAGGGAATGGAGAAAACTGTCCTGCAGTGGAACCAGTGGGCAGCAGAAAGTGCTAAGAAGGTCTGCAGTGAGCCTGGGAAAGAGGCTTAGAGAGAGAGAGAGAGAGAGGCAATGATGTACTGTTAGCCTAAGAAGAGGCTGTGGCAAAAGCCCAAGACAGGTTGAGGTAGGAAGTGATCCAGGGAGGCAGCAAGGAAATCTGCCTAGCTAGCTCTTGACTGGACTGGAACCCAGAGGAGGGGGTTGGCCTGGGTTCCCCAACTAGCTCACTGAGGAAGGTGGGGTGGAAATCTCTGGACACAAGGGGTATGGATTATGGACACTCCTTGATACTAAGGATAAATCCAGAGTTGGATTGAAGATGATGGACTATTGGATTACTGGGTTAGTCTTGCCCATCCAGAGTATGTGACCTTATTGGCAGGCTGAGCCACAAGAAGCAGTTTGCTGAAGCAGCTGTCAGCAGGGTATACCAGATGAGGAACACGCACTATGCTATGCCATGCCCCGCTACAAGGTGGCACATGGGCTGGTGAGTCACACTCTTATAGTTTCATTGCATATTCCCATTTAAATGATGGTCTGCTCTTAATTAAAGGTATGTCTCTTTAAAACTCATGTTTTTCACCTGATATTCAGGGTATTAAGGAGCCTCATGCTGGCTGCAAATTTGGCTAACCAATCCCAGCAGGTGATTGGCCTGGTATACAAGGGAAATCCTGCAGAAACCCAAATCCACTCTGCAGAAGGCTCCCTACCTTTCAACAGCCTTGCACTAAACCCAGTCCTATCTCATTCAAGGCTGAGCCCATGCAAGTTAATGAAGCTACACTTCTGAACTGCCATATGGGAGATCCTTCTTCAAACCACACTGCTCAGACAATATGTGTCTGGCTGTAAATTTAAGGAGGAGACTGGCCTCATTTGGGACCATGGAAAGGCACTAATCATAGAATCATAGACACGTAGGAGTGGAAGTGACCTCAAGAGGTCATCTAGTCTAGCCCGTTGTCCTGAAGCAGGACCAAGTAAACTTAAACCATCCTAGTCAGGTGTTTGTCTAACCTGTTCTTAAAAACCTCCCTTAGGCTAGGTCTACACTATCTGCCTGAATTGGCGGGTAGAAATCGATCTCTCAGGGATTGAATTATCGCGTCTCGTCGGGACGCGACAATCGATCCCCGAATCGACGCTCTTACGCCACCAGCAGAGGTGGGAGTAAGCGCCGTCGACGGGGAGCCTCGGAGGTCGATTTTGCCACCGTCCTCACAGCGGGGTAAGTCGGCTCCGATAGGTCGAATTCAGCTACGCTATTCGCGTAGCTGAATTTGTGTATATTAAATCGATTCCCCCCCCCCGTAGTGAAGACCTGCCCTTAGAAGCCTATTCCAGTGTTCACCTATTGTAATATCTAACCTTAATTTCCCTTGCCACAGATTAAGCCCATTATTTTTTGTTCTAATTTCAGTGGTCATGGAGAACAATTGATGACTGACCTCTTTATAACAACCCTTACCATATTTGATGACTGTTATCAGGTCCCCCTACAGTCATTTTTTCTCATGACTCTACATGCCCAGTTATTTTAACATTTCCTAAAAGGTTAGGCTTTGGCCAAGGGGGGATGCTTGAGTAGTGGCCAGCAGGTTACAGTGCAATTTTTCATTTTTCCTGCTTCTCTTTATAGCCCATTGATTGACATCTAATAACAATATCATGGCATATCTCCAGAGCACTGGAGATTTCCAACTAATAATAAAGTGTGAGCTTTTGAAAATGAGTGCTCCAGTTTACTTACAGGATAAGAGCTAATTTCATAGTGATATTGGTTTTTAATCACACAGGACTATTTAGTCCATAGAGAACTGGTTTGGGGGTTGAATGACAAGTAGTAGGAAGACCTTGAACAGTAACTAAACAATCTCTAGTATCCATCACAGGATTTCTAGTGTACAGTTAAATTTGACTTAGCATCTCTACAAGCAACCATGAAGCAATATTATATAGCTTCAATTATACATAAACATAACTGAACACTATATTTTTAATTTCTTTATACTGGCCATCTATGCCCCAATATCATTAATAAAGATTAGCAATACAAACTTATCCTCCTTTTCATTCCATTAAGTTATTAGCAACATGAAAAACCTGTGGGTAAAAAGAAAGATTAATGTTTTGATATTGCTTCAAATATGTTTTCATACTTTCTAAATTAGAACTGACACAATCAAATAAATATATTTACCTCTTTTGAAAAAAGATGAATTCAATTTTATAGTTGACAGTCACCTGGGCAGAGTTGTCAGAATTTTTGTTATTGTTTCTGCCATAACCATTGCTTGCTAATCAATCATGTGACTATTTATAGAAGAAACAAAGTCTGACATTGACAACTATACATCTGAGAAAAGAAGCATTTTTATGTTTTTTCCAGCTAGGAATATATTTTCACTTAGAAAAACTGTTCTTGCACAACAGCACAGGGATATTTTCATGACTTTGCCTTCATGTCCCAGTTTCAGGACTACCACTGGGTAAGCCATGCACAAAGAATAATATATTTTTAAGTGTAAAGATGGATGGATGAATATATTCTCTCACTTGGGGAAGGTAACATGTTTGGTTATCTCTTGTGCAAAATATTTTAAATGACTAGTTATAAATGAAATTAGAGATTCTTATGTGAACGTAAACAAGAGACTTTCAGAACACAGTATATTTCTATACAAAAACTGTTAAGATAGAGTTAGGGTTGAGAGTACATGTCAATAATTTAGGATGAAAAGCATAACAGGGAAGTTGTAATAATCCTAAATGCAAGTATTATAACCCCACAAAATTTAGTTAGTTCAACTTAAAAGAAATTCAAATGTTAAGGAACAGAAATACACAGTTAAAGAACCCAAACACTCTTAACTCTTCCTTATTAACACCATGAGGCAAAAAAATCGTGAGCCTGATGTGTCATTAGAATTGTATTGATTTAAGAGATGGCTTAGGGGAGATATGATTGAGGTCTATAAAACCATGACTAGTGTAGAGAAAATAGATAAGGAAGTGTTATTTACTACTTCTCATAACAGGAGAACTAGGGGTCACCAAATGAATTTAATAGGCAGCAGGTTTAAAACAAAAGGAAGTATTTCTTCACATAACGCACAGTCAACCTGTGGAACTCCTTGCCGGAGAATGTTGTAAAGGCCATGACCATAACAGAGTTCAAAAAAGAACTAGATAAATTCATGGAGGATAGGTCCATCAATGGCTATTAGCCAGGAAGGGCAGGAATGGTGTCCCTAGCCTCTGTTAGCCAGAAGCTGGGAATGAGCAACATTGATTATTACCTGTTCTGTTCATTCCCTCTGGGGCACTTGGCACTAGCCACTGTAGGAAGACAGGATATTGGGCTAGATGGACCTTTTGTCAGACCCATTAGGGTCATTCTTATGGTTTAAATAGGTGGAATTTTTAAAATATATGTTTAGGATTAATGTTAGTTATCCTTCATAACTGAAAGTTTCTCGTTAAGAAGAGGCTGGTATATAAAATCTCCTTCACACAATTTCATGGAGACTTGTCCTCTTGCAAAATAATTACCATCACTACTGCTTCAATTGGGCAGAGGCAACCCATAGCAAGTATGGCTACTGCCTCCAATCATTTGGAATGGGAATGAAGACAAGCTACTCTGAGGGAAGACAGTGGCCCTCTATGCTGTCAGGAGTCAGAAATGAGCCTGTGAGAAGTGGGATAGCAGAGCCTGTTGCAATGGTTGTTATGGACAGATGATGGCATTATTCCCATTGAGAACAAAAGAAGATTGCAACCATTCTTGGTGAGTTTTTCTGAAAAACATAATTATTCATTAAGCAGAGGCTGAAGAATATTCATTTATTAAAGATAATACAAAAATGACACTAATCCTGAAGTTATTTTCAAAAATTACACACTGCATCAGATCTTCTCAAGTACCACTTCTTTGCCAGTTTTTGTGTAGATAGACAATGCTCTTTTTAGAGGTGCTAAATTAACAAACCCAGTTTTTAAAATTAATTTTCTCAAACTTATGGATTTACTTGTAAATTCTCAGAGAAGTCATTCTGTTCTCAGACTAAATACTGTAATTCTGGGGAGGATGTTTGTACATAAAGAAACCGAATTCCTGCATGAAGTGCAAAATTCAACTTTGTCTGAATTTATAGAGTTGGGACTGGTTCCTCCATAATGAAAACACTGCACAGACCACAGTCACATACTTCACCAGTGGTGGTGGTGTCAGATGTACAGCACCTAGAGTCCCATTCAATTGGGAGAACAATGGAAAATACAAAATGGTAGAAAAACTGGAAGAAACAAGTTGAGTGCTTAGGGCTGTTTACCTCTTTTGTGAATCTCATGCTTTCTTGGGGTTTTACTTAGAGCATTAGTGGAATAGATAGAGGAGGCACACTTCATTTTGATTATGCCTGCCATGCAATATTGTGCTTTGTGCTAAAAACAAAGAAGCAGCCTGTGAGGGTGCTGTATTTTATTTATTTATTTTCTTTGTGAGCAGGGGAAAGGTGTCTGCATCAGATCTTGTTTGTTTTGAATGAATATGTGATTATGCTTCACATTACTTTTTGATTTGAGCAAATTATCATTGATTACTTCTCCAGTCACTGCTTCAGGAGTGAGCAGTTTGTGTCAATATCTTCAGTGCCATTTTCACTGAAACAACTTTCAAGTGAAAATCTGACACACATGGTACTGCACAATGGAGCCAGAGAAAACAGCAACAATAAATTGTCTTGGGGAGTTTGCTGGTGAGGTGGACAGACTTGGGTGGCAGATTGCTGACTCAGTCTAATCTCCAGTAAAGCTTGCTCTTGCTAAGGTAGAGAGGTAACACATTGGCTTACTGTTCTGGATGTCCTGAGCAGAAAGTCAGTCATTTTTTTCCTATGGGTTGTATTATGCTTTATTGTACACTTTTTAGTATGTGTGTCTGCTTCCTGAAAAGGCTGTGTCTGAGTCCAGTTCAGCTAGCTGAAATCATGCAGAGCATTTCCCTATTAACAGTGTTGCATGCACGGAAGCTTTTGTCCTTTGTTGCTCTCCTGCCCCCACCGCCTGAACCTGATATGTTCGCTAACTCAAGGAGAGAGTCAAGATGTCATCGCTGCTGTTTGATGTGCCCTCCCCCTCTTGTACAAGTCTGACTGAATCTTTCTGAGACCTTCATTTACTCTTGCATGAACTGCTAAAATGGTTTAACTTGCCCCATTCCCTGAAATGCTGTACCTGGCCTTGAAGGGTGCTATGATACACTGCAGTGCAGACTTTCGATCTCCTTGCATACTGAATTACGTAGTGCTACTGGATTTTTCCTTTGTGGTAAGTGCACAAGTTCCAGCATGTTTGAATGCAAGTTGAACATGTAGAACTTGTACCTTGTGTTCCTGTAAGGCACTTCTCCTTTATGCACTCATGTTATCTTGTTAGCCAAATGGGCTCGTTTCCCCCTGGAGCTGCCCAATTACCCCAAGGAGGCACGGGAGTCTAAAAGACGGCTTCAAGTTCTTTATTGATCAGTCAGCTGAGCGGGTGTCCCCCTCGACTCATGCCAGAGGGAGGAGCACACCTTACAAGCGTAGAGCAAGCCTTTTTATACCCAGTAACAAATGACTTAACGTGCATACATTCTGCTGACCTATGGAATTTTTAAATTCCTTTTTAGGGGTATATAGAATACATCTGTTGGGGCCGTAAATAGGATACATTTGTTGAGCCTCTTTGATTGATTGTCTTGCTATATGTTCATATATGGGAAAGGGAGTTTATGGCCATGGGGAACAGCTGAAATAATAGGCGAGTATTTGGCCTTTGTTCTAACAATCTCCCACACCAAATGCATCTTACTGTGGACATCCTTTCTCTTGAGGTGTCTGCTGTGTGCTCTGTATTTAAGCATCTGTCTAATGTGAAACTGTTTTCCTGGTGCAGTTGCTCCTGTGGGAGGTGATCCCAATTGCTGCAGTCTATTCTGTCCCCAATTAGGGAGTCTGTGAAGTTCCAAAATTGCATGTGTGCATCAGGCTGTAACAAAGGGTCTAGCACCTCCCTTTTGGATTGGAGTGGAAAAACTTGTGTCGCTCTACAGTTTCATTGTGCTTTGGGGAGCAATAGTTCCCCAGGCTCCTAGGACTGCTGTGAAGCTTGAGGCAATGCTGAGCTTCAGAGTGCTGCAGCTCCTTCTGCCTTGTTCCCCATGAGGGAAAGTAACAGTTTTGCTTTCTTGCTGTTGTCGTCCTCTTGCATGGTCAGGTCTGTGTACAGCTTGAACACCGTCTACCACTGGGTTCATCGCTGGGCTAGCTTTCTGTCTGCAAAATCCAGGGCTCTGTGGGGCTTCAGACGGAGTTCCATGACTCATGCTTCTAGCTACTGCACTGCAGAGAACTTGCGGCTCAGATGCTGCCACACCATTTTCCATTATCACAAACTGAAACTGAATGCAGGTTAAGCTGAACAAGTGAAACCTTGTTAAACCCAGTGCACTGCTCTGTCTGTGGGCCTGTGCTGCTTCCAGCCTAACTCCTCAAGGTCCCTGTTCCACTGGTGTCCCGTCAATAAGTCTCTTCTGGGAACCTGGGTACTTCTGACTCCAGTTACGCTGATTGTGCTGCATTCCTGATGGACAACTCTTCCCCACTTGCATGCGCTGAGCCCAGTGGTTACAACAAAGAATTTTGATGGAAGTTAGGGGGAAAGGAAGATAATTGTTGGTGCCAAATTATTTCTGTTAACAAATAATATGATGTAAGATTCCCACTCACCAGGGTTCTCTATTACCTAATCTAGCTGGAGTTATTTCAGTTTTAATTGCTGTTTAAGCAGGTCTGCACCAGAATCCCTCTTGTTAGGCTGCTGCTCTCTGTGTACCTCTACAATGCAATTAGACACCTGTGACTGGCCCATGCCAGCTGGGGCAGGTGGTTGGGGTGCGGGAGGGGGTGAGGGCTCTAACTGGGGGGGCGGGCTCGGGGTTGAGGGTGTGGGAGGGGGCTCTGAGCTGGGGCAGGGAGTTATGGTGTGGGAAGGGGTGTGGGCTCTGGGGTGGAGCTGGGGATGAGGGGTTTGGGTGCAGGATAGGGCTCCAGGCTGGGGAATGGAGCCAAGGGATTTGGAGTGCGGGAGGGGACTGCGGGTTGAGGCAGGAGGTTGGGGGGTGTGTGTGTGTGGGAGTGGGTATAGGGTGTGGGCTCTAGGGTGGGGCCAGGGATGAGGGGTTTCGGGTGCAGGAAGGGGCTCAAGGCGGGGGGTGGGGCCAAAGGATTCGGTGTGCGGGAGAGGGCTGCCAGCCTATGGGTGTGCGGAGCCAGTTCTCGGGATGGGGGCAGCGCATGGAGCCCCGTGGCCCCTCTGCCTAGGAGCCGGACCTGCTGGCTGCTTCCCAGGGCGCAGCGTGGTGCCAGGATAGGTAGGGACTAGCCTGCCTTAGATCCACAGCACTGCCTACCGAACTTTTAACAGCCTGGTTGGTGGTGCTGACCGGAGCTGCCAGGGTCCCTTTTTGACTGGGCATTCCGGTCAGAAACCAGACACCTGGTCACTCTGTGTGGTGTAGAGGTTCGGGCTGAGCTCTGGGACCCTCTCATCTCACAGGGTTCGAGAGTTCAGGCTCCAGCCTGAGCCCCATAATGTGGCACAATGTCTGCACCATAATTAAACAGCCTCTTAGCACGAGTTCTGCAAGCCTGAGTCATCTGGCACAGGCCAGGCGTGGGTTTTTAATTGCAGTGTAGATGTACCCTGTGGTTTCAGCTCAAACTACCTAGCCCTGCCGTCACTTTGCGCAGTCCATCCCCTCACAGGTGCCGCTGCCGACCTGAGCCATCCATTGCCTTGGAGAAGCTGCAGCTGATGCCAGTCTGTATTGTCTGTCACATTGGAGCTGCTGCCATGCCATCTGTAGCCACCAAGCTGACACTACTGCTTTGAATCTGCCACCACTCTGCACTGTCCACTATTTAGCAGTCTCAGCTCAGCTTTTGGGGGAATCAGTGATATCTAGGACCCTTGACTGAGTCCTTACTAGTGGCGAGGCACTCCCAGGAAGAGCTATTTTTCCTCTCTCTCTCTCACTCTCTTAGCTCTCTCCAGGCTTCCTTACCCAACTGAACCTGACAGCAGTCCAGTCAGTGTGACTAGAGGCACATTTTAGTTTGATGCGATGTCCTTGTATTTCCCAACAAGGTCAATTTGCATTTTATTGCCGCCAAACTGAAAACTTAACTGAATTTCAACCCAAATGCAGTCAGCTGCCTCAAAACTAAAATGTAAGTGAGACCTGGCCTAATTCACTTCCCTTTCTCTCCAGTAGATGCTGGCAGAACGCTCCCTCACCAGGGGAGCCTCTGCCCATCTGCAATTCTTAAACAGCTCTGGACCACTCTTCTGCCACTTCACCAACAGCTGATGGTAGAGGCTATGTTTACGCTATGAGCTAGAGGTGTGATTCCCCAGCTTATGTATGTATACTCAGGATAGCCCTAATCAAGCTGACATGAATAGCAGTGTAGCCATGGTAGCATGAGAAGTGGCAGCAAGAGGCATGGCTTAGCCAGGCCAAGTACAAACCTGCCTGAAACCCATGGGTATCAACTTGGCACAGCTAAGCCATGCCTCTGCTACTGGAACCCATGCTGCCACAGCTATATTCATACTTGCACTAGCTTGATGACAGCTAGCATGACTATGTGTACATTAGCAGGGGAATCGCACCTCTAGCTTCTTATGATGATATAGCCATAGGCTGCAGGTCACAGGGGTTACGCTATGTATCTCAGAGTTTTGTAGTAGCATGCTTTAGAGTATTTGATCAGACTCCATATTTTCACTTGTATACACATGCTCTGAATTAGGCACAAACCATCTCTTATGAACAATCATGGTCCCAATTCTGGCTGAAGAGGACTCGTAAATCCAGAGCAGAAGAGCACAAAGACAGCTCTGAACTGCTATTATATCCCACTGATTCAGGGATTCTCTGGGTACTGGTCTAGTCTCTGGCATATATGAGAGCTGCCTGAAGGGATCCATCATGACAGTTGAAAGTTATGTGGGTGCAGGGATGCCTCACCCCCTTATTTTCTCTCCATGTCTCTGCACCATACAATCAGGGAATCTTCCTATACCGGAGGTTTTGTCTAATAGCCACTTCAGATGAGTTAGGGGCTGCTTTGAGTCCAGGGCATTATAACAAAGCCCTAAAGGACATGGGGTTTTTGTTTTGTTTTTTAAAAGCTACCAGTATTTCTCTCTCTCTCTCTCTCTCTAGACAGTTATAACTGCAAGGAAAAGTACATTTCCTTTAACTTCCATTTTCCCCAGTATTTCTCTTGGAGCATCTCAGGTTAATACTGCAGTATACAATTTTATCTTGTATTTCTGACGATTATTTTTGGGGCAAGGGGCATGAGAGATGTAGACAGATGCAATGAACATGTGATGTGAAGGACATGCTTGCTCATTTAAAACTATAATTAAATGTTTTATCAAGTCTCTAATGTTACCTAGACAACAAGCAATGGGGAGAAGTTCCTCTTGCAGATGCTTCGGAACCACAGTTGTAATTCATTGTTCTTCCCCAGCACCAATTCTTGTTTTAGGAGTGAAATTCATTGTCCTCATCGTTAACATGTTAAGAGTGCTGTCCTTAGCCACACCTATTAAGAGTCGGTATTAGCAATAGGGATGTGTGAATAGTAAATTATTCTATTCCTGATTTGTAAATTACTTTAATGACATTGACTATTCTATTCATGTTTTATTTGAGAATGATTGTAAGTGAATAGCTGTCAAGAAGGCTCTGCAGCTGCAAAATTACTTTTATACTATATTGTGTTTACTTTTCAATGTAATTTAATTTTCTCTCTTCTCCTCTTCACTCAGTTGCCTGTCATTCAGACACCTCTATACTCACCTGCTTAGTATTGCCTTGCAAGTGTCTAGGACATTTCTTACTTGCAGCACACTCACTCTTTATTCACCTCCAATTAAAACCTATTCTTCCATTGTCCATATCTGTCCAACAGAATCACTTGTAACATATAGGTCAGGGTCCTGAAACACCTTAATCTAAGATAAGTTTTGCACAATCCCAATCAAATATAACCATCTAAAATCAAAACATTTCTAATATTTTATATGATTTGGTGTCAACATTTTTGAGACTTATTTTGGAGAAGACTTAAATCTCATGCAGAACATTTATCCTGTAATGAGTAATTTTGTCATCTGTATGATTGTTTACTGTAAAAATGCTATTTTTGCATCAATGTCTCTGAATATATTGTTTAAAATAAATAATGCATTAATAAAGTCACTGAACAAGGTGTATTGTTTTCATTTGTCCCTGTAACACCTGATTTTTTCCCATATACTTCTGTGATGTTTAGAGAAGTGTCCACACATTTTTCATGCTCGGAGTAGAATTTATGCTGTTCTGAACATTTCTTGGGAGTGACTAACTGTTTTATAGCGGGATACTTGGCCACAGGCAGAACCACTGTGAAAATGGGGGTGGGAATTGAATTCACCATTTCCCTCTATATCTTAGCCTACTACACAGGAAGTGAAATACTACCAGTCTGAGTTTGTGCAGTACACCCACTTTGCACTACTTCTCACTGGTATAAACTAAGACACAAGAGGGAAGGCAATGGTGAATTGGGTCCAGAGTCTACAAGGATGGGGAAAATGTTATGGTTAATTGCATGCAAACTGAAGTTAGATAAAAATACAGAATACTCTTGCTGGAAGGCTGCAACGTAACACTACTGTATTTCTTTGCATTCGTGTGTGTTGTTATTGTGCATGCTAACAGAGACAAAGCAGGCTGCTCCCTGAAACAGCGGTACAGCTCACCCTACCTTACTCTAGATTGGCTGTCTGCTGTTAGATCTAGATTGCATGCTGCCGTATAGAACTCCCGAGCCGGCAAGCAGGAGCAGAAAAAATATAGAGCATTAAACACATTTTTCAATACATCTTAGAAATGAAGCGGGAAAGATGGGAGATTCTTTGAGTGTTTCTCAGACACGTATTCAGGCTGTTTCAGGAAAATTCTGTATTTTTTTTCCTTTAATAACACAACATATAGCTTCATCTGATTAATATTATCCTCTTTCATCTCTAATGCTTGTCTCATGTACTACAATACTGCAGCTGGCTCCTGAATGAACATCAGCCTAAACTGTTTGTAATAAAACACTATTTGAAACATCTTTCCTATTATTTCCCATCATGAAAATATCTATTAATTACCTAAAGAACTGGTAAGGTCTGATTTAGGTAGCATAAATTTTTTTCTGTCACAACTACCTCTTCTGTATGAGGAAGGTGTTTTCTGTCACCTCTATTAGTCTTACAACTATTAAAAGTATATATAAGTCATCAACTTTCTTCGATTACCAGTGGCCTCAGTATTGTTATACCACAATAAGTGAATATTAATTAGCATATATCTTACTGGCATGCTATGGCAAATTTCTGATTGTCTTTTAGATAATTACAGTATTTTACAAATCTTGTTTATGGCCATTAGTTGCAAAGATCCTTATCCAGAAGCTTGAATTAACAAATAATAAAAGTACATCTTAAAAGTTTACACCTTAAAGATTACTGCAGTTCTTCATTTATTACAGTGCCTTTTCTTTCTTTTTTTAAAGGAATAACTCCCACCACCCTTGATTCATCTTCAGGTTAGGAACTTCACTAAAGTCAGTAAATATTATCTGTTTAGAATCCGTAGCTTTTAAATCGTATAGGCTTAATTGTCACCAAACATGTAAGTAAATTACTAAGGTTGACATCCAATTAACACAGTCTTTTACAGGTTTAATGAGCAGTGATAAATTTAAATCCTTTCTTTGGCACTTTTAAAGTAAGTATAATTACATCCTGAATGAACTAGAGAGTTTGTTGTTCAATTGATTCATAATAAATTCTTTAACTTATTTGTGTTGAGACAGGAGGCGTCTTTGCAGTGAAGGCCATAGGTTATTTAAATAATTCTATCTGTAATAATTTGCAATAAAACATTAATTCCTACAATATGTAGGATAATGAAAGGGTAAGATGAGACATGCTGTTTCATTATGTGTTCTTATTTTTAGACATTCAATTAGTATTCTCTGTAACACTAAAATTTGTGGCTTTTCTTGATTTCCTTTGACATTTAAATTATTGTTAGTTGTGAGAAAAAATTGCTTGTTGTCTAGGTAACATTAGAGACTTGATAAAACATTTAATTATAGTTTTAATTAGTAAGCATGGCCTTCACATCACATGTTCATTGCATCTCTCTGCTCCTCAAAAGTAGGAAGAGAACTTTTTGTTAAGCAAAAGTCCTTGGGAAATGATTAATATTTCTATCCAGGCCTGAGCTCACCAGTTGTATTCTTTATTAAAATAGTGGGACCAATTCTCCTCTCACATCAGTTTTATACTTGTGTAACTCCAGTTATTTCACTGGAGCTATTCCTGGTTCATATCTGTTCCAGAGCAGACTCAGGTCCATTAAATATAAATATGCAAAGAAAACATGAAGAGGTGGTGTCTGATTAATATCCGTATGATTGTAAACCCTTTTGTGTAGGGACTATCCTTTTTGTTCTGTTTGCACAGTGCCTAGCACAATGAGGTCCTAGTCCATGACTAGGGCTCCTTGAGTCTATTACGTTACAATAATATTTAATAAAAATAATCTTTAAAACAATGCCTCTGCTCAGTCATTCTACCTCAATAGTTGTGCTCACAAATTTAGTAGGACTTGCTGTTTGGCAAAGATGAGCCGGATACTGACCTCACTTACACCTTTATACTGGTAACTCTACTGAGTTCAAAAGAAGTATTCCTCATATGCATTGGTTTGAAATTAGTCAGAGCCAAAGGATTCAATTATAGGTTCTCTAGGTTACACTTCCCTCACTATATAAACAGATGAATAATTATGGGGCAGGTTTTTAAAATTCTTAGTGCGGAGCACATTTCAGTAGAGAGATTCTCATGGATACTCTTTCTCCCATAGAGAATCATGCAACCAACCTCCCTTTCTTTTTCCTATTGTATAATGTGACTATGGCAACTACACAGTTGATATGTAAGTTACTCATTAATGAGTGTGTAAGAGCCTGGAGAGAGTCTAATTTTGAGTAACTTTCTTTTAGATAGTGTCAAAAGAAATGATAAATTACAGGTTTAGATCCCATCAAGACATGCCTCTGAATTTGGCCTACTCTGTTATTGATCCTTTTCTGAGAGTGGTGATCTGCACACAGACTGGAACCAAAATAACTAAGTCAGTTGTAATTCACACCTTTAGTTATTTTGATGCTACTCTATGTGGGAACATTCCTATTTCAAATTAAATTTGACTTTTTTCTGCCATAAATTAAATCAAAATAGAATATTCTTAATCAAAAATAAGTAAAGGTGTGAGTTACATAGGTTTAGTTATTTTGGTTCCAATTTGTGTGTAAACAAGCCCTTAGTGATTGGCATTTGATAACATTTCTCTTTTTTTTCTAAGCTTTATAGAAAAGAACTATATAAAAATATTTTTCTTCTCTTTGCTCATATATAATGATGTGTTCTAAATTAGCTATTACCACCAAAAAAGTATTTTCTGCTCAATGTGCAGTAGTGGTCAGAAAGGCTCATTGTATGTTAGGAACTATCAGGAAAAGGGATAGACAATAAGACAGAAAATATGATAATGCCGTTTGTAAATCCACATGTGTCCACACCTTGAATACTCTTTCCAGTTCTGTCTGCCTCATCTCAAAATAAAAATAGCGAACTGGAAGAAATTCAGAGAAGGGCAACAAAGATAATCAAGGATATGGAATGGCTCCCATATGAGGAGAGACTCAAAAGATTAGGGTAGTTCAGCTTAACAAAGAGATAATTATAAAAATCATGAATAGTGTGCAAAAAGTGAATAGAAAAGTATTATTTACACTTTCACATAACAAAAACCAGGGGTCACCCTATGAACTTAATAGGTAGCAGTTTTAATACAAACAACCTCACAACTAAACTGTGGAATTCATTACCATGGGATGCTGCGATGGCCAAAAGTATAACTGGGTTCAAAAAAGAACCAGTGCAGCAGGCTGGGAGCTGACCTTGTCTGTGAAGACCCAGGCAAAACAATAATTGAGTACTGCACCTTGGAGTAGTTCATGGAGGATAGGTCCTTCAATGGCTATTAGCCAAGGTGCTCAGGGATGCAACCTTAAACTTTGAGTACCTGAAGCTCTGGTATGGGCCACTGTCAGAGACAGGATACTGGGCAAGATGGACCATGGACAGACCCACTACGGCAGCTCTTGTGTTGTTATGATTCTCTTATGTATTCTTTGGGGTACTTTATTAAAGGCTTGATTCTCTTCTCGCTTCTTATCAGCAAGTGAAAATTGAAACCCCTAGTGTTCATAAGTGAGAGGAAATGCCAGCGCATGTGGGAGAAATTCATCCCTGATGTAACTCCACTCCAAGTCAATTTACCTGATTTAAAATCTCCTTTAAGGTGGTTTTTACATTGGTGTATCAACTGCAGTTTTAATCCAGATGTGCATTGGTTTGTGAGATCAGAGTCAAGCCCACAATGGAGTTTCTAGGGATTAACTTAGTGTACTATGTTAGTGTTTCATTTACAGAACATCTTCTGTAACAGCAAGCAGAGGGAGTTTGCCTGGAAACCGTCTGAGAGGAGCTACAGCTTCTGTGAGCAATAAACACAACACCTGAAGAGGCTCTTAGAAGGAAGACATTATAGATAGTGAGCGATCAGCTGTTGTGACCCTCACAGGATGTGCCATGTTCGTTTTCTCCCAGAAGATAGAAGTGACTTTGTCTGTACAAAGTGCAAGCTGTTCTCCATATTGGAAGGGAAGGTTAAAGGACTATAGACCCAAGTATCAACCCTGCATCGCATCAGAGAAAATGAAGACTTTCTGGATAGCACTGCAGGCAAAGCATGCTGAAGAATCAGAGAGGGCAGTGCAGAATGGGGAAAACAATTGGCAGCATGTGACCTCCAGAAGAAGAATGAGGAAAACCCATGTATCCCCAATGCAGATAGAGGTAATAAACCGTTTTCAGGCTCTCTGCACAGGTACTACGGTGGAGAATGGTTTGGAAGAGTTATCTGAGGAAGGGATCAGAAGGAGGACCCGTTGACCGGAAGGTATGGGATGCATTGTCCTAGGGATGGGGGTTCCATGATCACTACTCCCAAGAGGAGGAGATGGGTGGTGATGGTCGGGAACTCCTTCCTAAGGGGGACGGAGTCATCCATCTGCTGTCCAGACCGGGAGACTCGAAGTGTGCTACTTGCCTGGAGCTAGAATACAGGATGTGATGGAGTGTCTGACGAGACTGATCAAGCCCTCAGACTGCTACCCCTTCTTACTTCTCCAAGTGGGCACCAGTGATACTGCCAAGAATAACCTTGAGTGGGTCACCTCAGTCCCTGGAAAAATCATGAAGCAGGTCCTCAAAGAATCCGTTTTGAAGCACTTGGAGGAGAGGAAGGTGATCAGGAACAGTCAACATGGATTCACCAACGGCAAGTCATGCCTGAGCAACCTGATTGCCTTCTATGATGGTTCTCAGGATACGGAGAAAGTGGTGGATGTGATATATCGTGACTTTAGCAAACCTTTTGATACAGTCTCCCACAATATTCTTGACAGCAAGTTAAAGTAGTATGGATTGGATGAATAGACTTTAAGGTGGATAGAAAGCTGGCTAGATTGTTGGGCTCAACAGGTAGTGCTCAACGGCTCGATGTCTTGTTGGTAGCTGATATCAAGAGCAGTGCCCCAGGGCTCGGTCTTGGGGCCAGTTTTGTTCAACAACTTCATTAATGATCTGAATGATGGGATGGATTGCACCCTCAGCAAGTTCGCAGATGACACTAATCTGTGGGGAGAGGTAGATATGCTGGAGGGTAGGGATAAGGTCCAGAGTGACCTAGACAAATTGGAGGATTGGGCCAAAAGAAATCTGATGAGGTTCAACAAGGACAAGTGCAGAGTCCTGCACTTAGGATGGAAGAATCCCACATACTGCTACAGGCTGGGGACCTGGGGATTACAGTGGATGAGAAGCTGGCTATGAGTCAACTGTGTGCCCATGTTGCTAAGAAGGCTAACGGCATATTGGGCTGCATTAGTAGGAGCATTGCCAGCAGATGGAGGGACATGATTATTCTTCTCTATTCGATACTGGTGAGGCCACATCTGGAGTATTGCATCCAGTTTTGGGCCTACTACAGAAAGGATGTGGACAAATTGGAGAGAGTCCAGTGAGGACAACTAAAATGATTAGTGGGTTGGGGCACATGACTTATGAGGAGAGGCTGAGGGAATTGGGGTTATTTAGTCTGCAGAAGAGAAGAGTGAGGGGGGATTTGATAGCAGCGTTCCACTACGTGAAGGGGGTTTCCAGAGAGGATGGAGCATAGGCGCCAACCCCATGGGTGCTCCAGGGCTGGAGCATCCATGGGGAAAAATTAGTGGGTGCTCTACACCCACTGGCAGCCAAGCTCCCTTCACTACCTCCCAACTCCTCCTCCTCTTCTGAGCATGCCGCATCCCTGCTCCTCCGCCTACCTCCCAGCACATCCCGCCAGGCTGCCGCCAAACAGCTGTTTGGCAGGGTTAGCACACTCCAGGAGGGAGGGAGAGGAGCGGGAATGTGGCACGCTCAGGGGAGGAGGCGGGGAAGAGGTGGGGCCGGGGCAGGGAATTGGGGAAGGAGTTGGAATAGGGGCAGGGAGGGGACAGAGTGGGGCAGATGGGGGGGGTCGAGCACCCACAGGAAAGAGGGGAAGTCGGCCCCTATGGGATGGAGCGGGGCTGTTCTCAGTGGTGGCAGATGACCGGACAAGAAACAATGGTCTCAAGTTGCGGTGGGGGAGGTCTAGGTTGGATATTAGAAAAACTATTTCACTAGGAGGGTGGTGAAGCACTGAAATGGGTTACCTAGGAAGTGGTGGAATCTCCATCCTTAGAGGTTTTTAAGGTGCGGCTTGACAAAGCCCTGGCTGGGATGATTTAGTTGGGGTTGGTCCTGCTTTGAGCAGGGGTTGGACTAGATAACTTCTTGAGGTCTCTTCCAACTCTAATCTTATATGATTCTATGATGATTCTATGAAACAGTAATAGATAAACTGGTTCAGATAAATTAAAAACCATCCCAAACCTTCAGTCATTCTTGAATCAAATCTCTTTTGGAGTATGAGGAAGTATGGTTAATTTAAACATAATTTGTGCCTTTTGTTTCTCTGTATTTTTTTATTCTGTACAAAAATACCATGCTAGAAGCTAATCCCACAGTATTTTTCATCCTGCTCAAACCACAGCAATTGGAAATCTCACTAAAAGTCCTATTCTTATAAGGTTTTGAGCCTGGACCCTAGTTTGATTGTTACTCTGATTGAATCTGATTTCTGTTGAAAGTCTCTGAAATCTCTCCTTTTTACGAAAAGGAAGTTTGTCCTTTGCCTGAGTGAGCGTTTGTCAGCCTTGCATTGACATGTCTAATTTTGGTTAATTTAGAAAGGTTTCAGATAGACCCAAGAGCAGAACAAAATAAAGATTCTTAAAACATGAAAAAAGGATGATTATCAATTGATTATGAAGCCTAAGGATACAAAGTGTATAGCCTTCCTTGTAATGACTAAATCTATCTTTGAAAAAAAAGGTCAATTCTTAATTCAAGACCCTGTGTGGGAACAGAGAGGTAAATATTATGCTTACTTCACTGCAACTGGCAACTGCCTCAGAGGATCAGGCTCATGGCTCTTCTTACATCTATAAATTAAGACAAATTCAGTTTTAGTGCAAGTGTTCCAAAGAAGATACATCCCACTTTCATAGGCCTTGTCCATGCTAGCTGAAGAAAGAAACCCTGTTGAAGTCAAAATTATTCTGATATGGTTTTGTTGGTCTTTTTGGATTTAGGAAAGGAGGAACTCATTTTGTTAAGCCAGAGTTTAAAAAAAACACATTCAGCTAGGTCAAGACTGTTGGCTAAGCTATGATAAAAATAAGCTTGGCTGCTTCATGATTAACACTGCTTTTAACCTTGACGTTCAGACAGCTTCATGGCCAGTGAAGATGGGATCTTAGAGAGAATGTTGCTATACCAGGCATACTGGGTGAAATCTTCTGTGCTCCCAATTCACCAGCACAAAACATATGTATTCACATTTATAGCAAAGCCAGAGTTATGGCTGTGTTTTTGGCTTGCTTTGCTTTATGAACCAAGCTAAAAGGAGGGATCTTCAGAACATACTATCCCACTTAGGGTGACCAGATCACCACACTAAAATATCGGAACACATTGGGGTGCCATCAGCCCCACTTACAGTCCACCCCCACTGCTCCCAGGCTTTGCCCCCCCTCTGCCCCAGGTCCCGCCCCCTCCCCGCTCGGCCCTCCCACTGTGCCCTTCCTCATTCCCCGGCCATTCCTTGGCCTGCCACTGGCTTGCTGCATCCCTCCTCAGTCCCCCACCCACCGCTCGCCTCCCCACTTGCTCGCCTCTTCACCCCCCCAGCCGCCACTCACCCTTACGGCGCCGACTTCCAATTTGCTGGGTGGGTGCTCGCCCACCCCCCGCCTCTTCCTGCCCTTGCACCGCCCTTGCCCTGCCCCATTCCATCTCCTTCTCCCAAGTCCCCGCCCTGCCTCTTTTCCGCCTCCTCCCCTGAGCGTGTCGCGTCCCCGCTCCTCCCCCCTCCCTCCTGGAAAGCGCTAAGCACCGCCAAACAGTTAGGTGGCATCTTTTTTCCAACATTCCTTCTTACAAAACTTCTCTTGCCTCGAGTTATACTGTATCAGGTATAACTAATTTGGGGTTTAGAAACTGAGAGAGAAGAAAAAATGTTTCTGAGGAGTTAACTGCCTTACCCCTAAAAAAACCTATTGAACCAGTTCCATTAACATCAAATGTCTTCTTGCACATCTGTTTCTCAAAATGACACTGCACATTGTCACTCAGTATCACACAGTATCAGAAAACTAGGGGTATCAGAAATATCCATCATGCTGTGATACCAATAATTTTCTAACACTCTGATGCAGCAACCAGTCTAAAACTTGCTGCTCATGTCTGCTAACATTTTTATTTTTGTAGGAAGATATTTAATATGCAAAACGAAATGATCATCTATGAAAGTTTGGATCAAAGTTTCAGATCAAATCCCTAGTTGACAGAGGTCCTCAATAACCTACCTATGTACCTGTCTATTTTATAATCTACTTTATTTTAGTTATTTAGGGCACACATGATTATAGTATCTGAGCAGTAACCAATTGAAATTTTGAGAGTATAGTGACTATTATTTTGTGATGTATTATCATAGTACCTAGGAATCCTAATCATGGGCTAGGACCCCATTGTGCTAGGTACTTTACAAATACAAAATCTAGATAGTTTCTGCCTGAAGGAGTTTACAATCTAAGGGTACATCACACTACAGCGGGGAGTCGATTTAAGATACGCAAATTCAGCTACGTGAATAGCGTAGCTGAATTCGATGTATTGCAGCCGACTTACCCCATTGTGAGGATGGCGGCAAAATCGACTTCTGCCGCTTTTTGTCGGCGGCGCTTACTACCACCTCCGCTGGTGGAGTTAGAGCGCCGATTTGGGGATCGATTGTCGCGTCCCGACGGGACGCGATAAATCGATCCCCGAGAGGTCGATTTCTACCCGCCGATTCAGGCGGGTAGTATAGACCAGACCTAAGTCAGGTAGCTACTCAGTGTGAATGCCAGAACTAGATATTTCAGAAGACTGCGGACAGGAGGCATAAGCATAGATGCATAAATAGGAACCTGAATGTATATTTTCATAACTCATTAAATATCTTTTTTCAGTGGTGCTGTACACCCAGTGCTCCCCTTGATTTCAGTTCAAGTTGTGTGTTCTCAGCAACTTTTAAAAATATTTAGGTGTCAAAGTTTGAAAAATTTGGCCAGAATATTTAAAGTTTTTGTTTAGGAAATTATAAGGGCTAGCCAAAAATTTCCCAGTGGAACAATTTTCTCTTGGAAAATGCAATTTTATTGAAATCCAAATATTTCATGGGAACAATTTCAACACAATTTTTAATGGGGGGGAAATCTAAACAAAACATTTCAACTTGCTTTTTTAGTTTTAATAATATCAAAACGTTGCATTTTTTACTTTTTTCTTTTAATTCCTTTCATTTGGACTTTTATATTGTATTAAAATATCAATTTAACATTGTCTTATATTAACATTTACTATTCTATGTGCATATATATAATGTTTTATATTCTAATATTTTAATGGTCTCAAAACAAAATTATTCAGATGGTCCCAAATTGATATTTTTTGGAATTTTCATTACATGGGAATTTTTGACTGTGTTATGATTTGGAGTGATAAAAGTTTCAAAATGTCAGAATTCCCCACATATAATTAGAAATTGGAATTTCTACTATTTCTATGAATTATGGAAAGTAAGAGTTCATACAGTGGATCTGATTCTTCATTGGCTTTACAATTATTTAACTCTATTTAAGGAGAATTGGTTCCAACTTTTTATACTGCAGCAAAGAAACATTTATTTAATACTCAATTTCAATACAGTACATAATCCTGCTTTGTTCAAAGATTAGAGATCCTCTGTAGATCTTTCTAGTCAGCAAGGAGTTATATTCTTCCAGGGAGATTGTCAAAAACACAAAGGCTAGTTAAGTGCCCAATTACCTTTGAAAATAAATGGGATGTGAGCCATTTGTGCATTTGAAATTTTCCCTGTAAATTAACTTTGTACTTAGACAATCAATGTTAAAGGC
The DNA here is from genome assembly GCF_013100865.1 of Trachemys scripta elegans. NCBI lineage: Eukaryota > Metazoa > Chordata > Testudines > Emydidae > Trachemys > Trachemys scripta. The sequence goes on from NC_048302.1 coordinate 69,388,025, forward strand.
ATAGCATTAGCATAATTTCATGATTACTTAGGAACAGATTATGGTGTGAATATCTGCCATTCTGTGATTCCATTCCAAAAAGTGTTATTTTAGAAAGGTGATAATTTGGGAAATAATGTTACAGAGATAGATAACTTCATGAGCACCTGCACTGTGCTAACATCATCTTGTTAGTTTTATGTTCCCGAAGACCTATTTATGACATAGGAAAATCATTAGAGAGACAAGGTGGGTGAGGAAATATCTTTTATTGGACCAATTTCTGATGATGAGAAGAACAAGCTTTCAAGTTTTTGTAGGGTATATGCCTATACACATGACTAAAGCTGCATTCAGCAAAAAAGGAAGAATAATAAAATAATTTTAATGACATTGTAATTTAAATTGTGTCCTGGTTAACCATTTCAAACAAACAATGAGTTAGTTTTTGTCATTGATCTTAGATTCCACAATCTTGAAAAAAAACTAATTTAAATCATAATCTGGTTAAATGTGAGCAGCAAAATGGTTGTAAGGGATAGTGGGATGACAGAAATGGTAGCCATGCTGCCCAATTATCTAAATAGGTAACTCTCACTTCTCTTAAATAGCCAAAAGACACAAAAAGAAAGGAGCCAAAACAGTAACTATGGATCTTGAAAAACTAGATATCACATTGACCTTAATCTAAATCATGGCTCTATGGGATGAGTGAGGCAGTTTCATGCATTACTCTGAAGGAAGACCCATTTGTCAATTATGGTGAAGTAGCAAGGAATCAAGTTATTTTCCTGCAGAAAAGATTTTCACATCAAAACAGTATTTTTTTCTTGGAATAGTTTTTAAAATCTCGTATTTTTATAAAAGTCAGTTAAGTGGGGAGTTGCATCCTTTTACATCTGGGCTGAATTGAGTCCATTATATACATGACTATTGGAAAATATAAGTTATGAGCTTGGGTAGTTGTGGAACACTAATATTGGTACCCTGGCTTTCAAAGGTAATTAGCAGTTTGGAATACTCATAAGATCTGGTGGTCTCATTTTCAGATATAACTGAATTCAGGGAGACCTGGTGGTGCTTAGCACCAGTAAAAATCAGGCCATAGAAGACCAAATTCAGATTGATTGTAATCAGGTGTAACTCTGACATCAGAGACAGCGCTTCTGTTTATCCCATAAGTGATTTGACCGCATTCTTGCGGGCGGAGCGGGTGTTTCCCACACTTACAGTTGGGAACTATTGAATTTCACTGTAACAGGAGTGTGAGGTAGTGGACTAGGGCGTGGATTCTGTGTAAGTGTTTAAGCAAGGGGAAGGGTTTTTATTCTCATATGCATTTACTTTAGTCAAGGGAAATGTTTGTGTTTTAGTATCTCTAATACAGTTTTAGTTTCATGGGTTTCATATGTACCAAATTGTCCCTGATTAGATTAGAGGTTCTCAAACTTCATTGCACTGCGACCCTCTTCTGACAACAAAAATTACTACACAACCTGGTGGGGGGAGGGAGATAAAGCCAAAGCCCGAGCCCCACTGCTCTGGGCAGGGAGGCCAAAGCTGGAGTCCAAGGGCTTCAGCCTCAGGAAGGGGACCTGTAACCTGAGCCCCTGGGCGATGAGGCTCGGGCTTCGGCCCTGGCCCCCTCAAAACTAACACCAGCGCAGGCGACCCCATTAAAATGGGGTGGCGACCCACTTTGGGATCCTGACCCACAAATTGAGAACTGCTGAATTAGATAATTTTCCTTGGTTTTATACACTCCACTTTGTTTAGAAATCATTGATCTTGTGCACAAATAATTTTAATTTTGATTCTAGGATTTTGCTAATAGTCCTTATCCACCTCAATGGAATATTATGAATTGTAACTAATTAAAGCTTGAAAAACACTTTGAGGTCATCGAAGGTTGTAGGTATGAAGAGCATAATAGAGATTCAAATTATTAATGACCATGTCCATCCTTGAATCATGCTAGATTTAAACAAATACATTAGAGGGATCACTCTGGTCTTCTTGGCTATAAAGAGTAATAACCAAAACAGAGTGATGGTGTTAATCATTATAAAAGCCTTCTGGAGAAACTCCTTATGATGGATGAATTCTCCACCTGTGGAAGATATCCGGGACAATTGAATGAAATATTGCAAAGACTCTGCATTGAATATAAATTCATAAATAACATGCTCTTGTTCCAAGGGAAATGCTTGGAAAGAGGCAGTGAACAAAGATATTGCAAAAGAATTGTTCCCCCTCCCACGCTCTATTCACTCTGTTAAATTATTTTCCATTCTAGTCTATACCAAAGATGATGATAGCAGCAAGCAGAATTAGTCACCAATAAAGTGTTTCTTTACCTGTAGTAAAAACTATCAGGCTATTTCTAGATGACAGAATGTGGAATTGCATTAATTATTCTCTGTATCATTGTTATTTTAAACAGATTTAGATTTTTAACTTTCATTGAAGGCATTCCATACACTGTCGCAATTGTCCTTCTTACTGCATTTCCATAGCAAATTTCTTCGTATGTAGATCACTTATACTAAATAAAATAAAGTATATGTTTTCCAGAGCAAATTACTCTAAACTTTCACCACCATGTCTGAGACAATTAATTCGATGTGGTTTTCTTTTTTCACAAAGACGCTGAGTTAACTGCAGTTTTGTGTTAGATGTCTCAGTCTCAGTTATTAAACGTTGCATGAGTACGGTTGAATAAGGTGAATTTAGGCTTTTCAGTTTCCTTATTTACTGTTGGTTTAGCTGCAGCTTCCTGGATTAATGAAAATGCTAGACCTTTCATTGCATATTTATTTTCTTGATAGGTTTTTGATATGTACTGAAGAGAGAGATTATGTAAAATCCCTTCCTTTTTCTAAATAAAAACAAAATAGTGATATTTTTAAAGAGTTTGGGGATTTGTTCTTTTGTTCTTTCCCTTTAGATTTAACTAGCTTTCCCCTCTGAAAGTTTAAATTTCATAGTTTAAATTTCCTCCAATGGACTTTGGCAACATGCCCCTGTCTTCTGCTGACACTTCGGTGTCATTTTACAGATTCCTTCAGTCTTATGACTGTGTGTTCTTGCCAAATTTCTGTTTCTCTACTCCATTTTTCAGTTTTCCTTGTGATAGGAATTATCTCATTTTCTAAGATAGAAGCTTAACTCTTGACACCTCAGTGAGAGAGGAGAAGACTGCATTGTTATTAATGAGGCCAATCTTGAATTTTCTTCTCACCGCCATAAAGTGCCATCAATTTAGGATAAAATCCACATTTAAATTAATGTTACTAATGTAGATGGAACCTGATCCATGGATGACTTTAAAGTTGCAGATTAAGGTTTTGAACTGACAGTGGGAGCCAGAGGGAGGGATCAGAGCGTAAGGGATGATGTGCTCATGGCAGCCTGGCTTGTTGGAGCAGTGGGCAGCTGCATTATGTACAACCAGATGGAGTCTCTAAAGTGCTTCCACAGTTCAATCCCAGATATAGTGAGCTACCGTAATAAAATCTGAATATAACTGTGTGGATCATTGTGGTTGGATCCTCATTTGGGAAGAAGGGGATAGAGTTTCTTGTCAAGCTGCTAGGGGAAGAGGGTCTTTATCAAGACTGGATGCTACCCAGATGTATAGGTTTAGCGAGGAGCTGCACAGAACAATGAGTTTAAGGGGGAGAAGGAAAGGACAACATCCCATCTAGTTCTTCAACAAGTTCCTTCCCCTACATGTACCCCATTGATATATATTGCCCTATTCTTGGCTGGCTTCAGTTGGAGTCAACTATTCTTCATCTAGGAGCTGGTCTCTTGTAGGCATTTTGCCATCCTTGTGAGGGAGTTATTTGCATCTCAGGTTAAGTTGTATACCTTGGTGTCACTGGCATATTGTTAGCAATGGAGCCTGTGGCATCTCACAGGTTGAAGGAGAATGGAGACAGGCAGCTGAGTGCCTAAATGTTAGGTATTGAAATCCACAGTTTAAGACTGTCTGTATGGCTCTGCAGTTTGGACTATGGGGATGTGAACTGCAGTGTGTGCTAACCTGCTGCACTGTAACTCCCCCATGTGGATGCTGTTGGTGCGAACTAAAAAGTAACCAATTTAACTTAAAGAACAAGGAGTACTTGTGGCACTTTAGAGACTAACACATTTATTTGAGCATAAGCTTTTGTGGGCTAAAACCCACTTCATCGGATGCATGCAAATAAATTTGTTAGTTTCTAAGGTGCCACAAGTACTCCTCGTTCTTTTTGCTGCTACAGACTAACACGACTACCACTCTGAAACCAATTTAATGTAGTCCTCTTTCAACAGAACTAAATTACCAGGAAGTAGGTACCTTTTAGGGATCCTTGCAGCATCCACAGGGGGATGCAGCATGCTAGAGTGTGCTGCAGTTCACACACCTATAGTCTGAACTGCAGGGCCATGTAGACTAGCTCTAAATCCTTTTTGTGGATCTAGCCCTACATTTTTAAAATGAAGGAAGTGGCTGAAAAATAACTGGAAATAGCTGTCTTTGTCTAATAATGTTCTGACTTATTTTTCTACCAAAAAATACTTTTAGTACAAAGATTTTTTTTGTTACAACAAATATAATTTTGAAACACAGACAATTTTATCTTAATGAAGACAGATTAAGCCAAGCACAGTTTCACAATAGACCAACAATGCTGTAATATTGAATTGTCAGAGGATAATATACATTGTATTCAATAGACATATTCCATACAAAAACTTAACAGGATATTACATTATCACTATATAGACGATAGCAATTCACTGCAAATGCAAATGTATGGTACACATAAAATAGAAAATTACCATTAAAACTTTTCTAGGTTCAAAATAAAGGATATTGCAAAGGCACTAGAGTGAATTGAAGTGATACTCTTGTAAAAATGCTAAAATAGGACCAAAAAAATCTTCAGTTATGAAACCTCAGGCAGAGTGCAGAGCTTTGAGATCTACACAACAAATGGTGTTCCATAATGTAGCATACATTCTACCTTGCAGGTTTTGAAATTAAATTAGACTCTTTGGATATGTCTACACTGCATTTGAGAGTGAGCCTCCCAGCTTTGTGTTTGCAAGGCTCATGCCACAAATAGCTTCATGGACATTGCTTTGACATTGTGGTTCAGGCTAATGTTTGGGGTCTCAAACCCCCATTTCCCCCCAGGTTTGAGAGGCAAAGCTCCAGCCCAAGTTGCAACATCTACATTACCATTTTAAGCAGGCTAGTGCAAGCCTTGACGGGGACCTGGGCTGGGAGGCTCGCTCCCAGATGCAGTGTAGACCTACCTTTTATGGACTAAATCTTGCAGTCTTTAACCAGGCAATGTCCCAGTTGATTTTAATAGGAGTGTTGCCTGACTAAGGACCAAAAAATCTGGCCCAGTATTTATTCCATTGAAATGTAAAATTACTTCAAGGAGGCAGTGCTAATTAGGTAGGTTCAAAGGATCAGAAGAAGAGAAGGCCTGATTCTCCATTGACCTGCACTTTGTATAGTTACTTATGCCAGTGCAAAGCAAGTGAAAAGTGAATGTTAAATGCCATACCCACTTTGAACTCGCATTGTTGCACTTGTGTAAATGAAAGCACAGGTCAATGGCGAATCAGACCAAGGAATCCTCAATCCTGATTTCAGTTAGTTTCTCATTCTAAAGGGTGGGCTACTTCTATTTACTGAATTGAGTAATACCCTGCTTCATGAATAGTTCCATTGAAAATCAGTAGGATTGCTCAATGAGTGAGCTGTTACTCAGTATCAGTAATGAAGGCAGAATCTGGTCATTTGTGATCTTGGATAAGTCACTTATTCAAAGCTATGGAGGTAGAATAACCAACATTAGAACTCCAGAGTTCTTAGCTCTCGATCAGATAGATCAGTTAATTAGAACATGTTGAGTCTTGGTGCTTTTGTTACTCTTATTTTATGCTATATGCATAAAGATTATATTCTTTATCTGAACCTTAATGTAAATATACTGTTATACCTATAAAGAGAAATAAAAGCTGCATAAGCAGTGTACGTGTGTTGCAGAGGAGAAGGAGCAAGGAGAGTGCTCACAAAGGGGGAGATATCAGAGGACAAAGCAAGGGAAGGGACAGCATAAGCTGTTGGTTCAGCAGAGTCCTTCAGTAAAATTTTAAGGTTTTATTTTTGGAGTTTTAGTGTAGAACTTTCAAAAGCACTTGGTATTGTGTTAGTTCTGCTGCCATTGAAATAAATGTTAACATTTGTCTTCAATGGAGCACAGTTCCGTTAATGCTGATGTAAGCAGGGTCTGAATGAGCTCTCCCGTGCCATTTAGTGATGAGCTGTGGAAGTTTCAGGAGTTGATCTCATTTGCATGGGCACACCCATCCTGCCTAGGGGCTCAGCATGATGGGATTGTTTGCCCAAATAATTACTTTTGGCTTGTGTTGGATTCCCTGTCTCCTTGTCTTTGGGGCAGGAGTAATAAAGGGTTGTTATCCTTGTGTGAATCAAGGCAGCAGAACTGTGCTTGGCATACCCTGATTGAGGGACTCACCCTCAACTAAACAATACTCGCTAAGCAGGGGACATGGGTTCCAAAGCCCAGTGAGTTGAGAGAGGGTGGGGACATGTTACTTGTACCTAGTGTTGGGGGCCTGGCTTAAGGGTTTTAGGTACCATTTGACCCTTCCTCTCTCCACTGCGTAATAAAAGAGCTTATTTATACTCAATTGAGAGTCTTGTTACACACCGCAGAACTGAAATCACTGGTACTTAGGTCTAAGCATTAGATCTACTTTGTAACAGAGTCTCTGATGCAAGAGACTGCCCAGTGTGCACCAGCAGTGAGGCTCCCCCATTAACAGCTGAAATCATTGAGAGCTGTATTAAATGGTGGGACCTAAAGACATCCCATCGGATCAATAATTGGCTGGCAGGGTGGCCAGTGGAAAGGTGTGTCAATTGGCCAGCAAGATGGCCGCTGGAGAGGACCAGAGTGGAGCCCCACAGAAAGGTGTGGTGATCGCCCAGCAGGGCAGCTGGCAGAGAGGAGCAGAGCCCAGAATAGAGGCATGGCACTCAGACAGCAGTGCGGCTGATGGAAAGGAGCAGCAAGCGAGTGCCTGGGCAGTGGAGCAAGTAAGGTGCCTTCTTACTCCCCTCTCCACCCAGGGTGGGAGGTGAACTCTGCAGATGCACCTCTGAACTCTGGGTCTGCACCAAACAAGGACAGAAACGGTGAGTGGGGTGCAGAGAAGAGATGGGCATGTTAAAGGGACTTTTGGTTACTGGACATAAGAAACTTAAGGACACTGCCCAGCTTACTTGAAGGTTGGTCTTTTGCTCATGGTTTATGTTTATGAACCCTGTTTGCGGTGTTTCCCCAAATTAATACTGAGTTACTTTCCCCCTTTTTATTTAAAGTTTATTTGCTACACTCAGACTCTGTGCTTGTGAGAGGGGAAGTATTGCCTCTTAGAGGCACCCAGGGGGTGATGTGCAACTGCCCCAGGTGACTGGGTAGAGGCTCGAGCTGATTTTGTGTCGAATTGTTGAAGAGGACCTCCTACATATTGAACCCAGCCCTTGTTGCCGCCAGCGCTGACTGGCAGAAGTGTTACACTGAGCACTTTTGAAAATCTGGACCTTAGTGCACAGTAGTTACAGTGAGAGAGAACCCCTCCCCACAAAATTACATAACAAGGAAACATGGAGGACAAAACCCAGTTAGAGGTATGAGCCAACTTCATAACAGCTAGACAGAGGTTTCTGCTTTCTCGCCACTTCAGTAGTTTCTTTGGGTTCCCTTATTTCCTCTGTGACTTTGATCAAGGCCTTCACTCCTTTCTTTGTTACTCTGCACTGTAAACACATGAAACCTGAGCAGAATGTTTCTCCAGATCAACTAGAGGCTCAGTACTCTGACACAGAGAGGTTCAGAAAGGTAAAAGAGTCAGGAAATAGAAAGCATGAGAGAGGGGAACAGAAGCAGGGAATAGACAAAGGACAGAAAAGAGGGGAGAAGAAGAAAGAAAGAGGGAAGGAATGAAGAAGAAAAGAAAAGTGAGAAATACCTTGTTTCAAAAATCAGAAGGGTAGCTGTGTTAGTCTGAATCTGTAAGAAGCGAAAAAGAGTCCTGTAGCACCTTATAGACCAACAGATGTATTGGAACATAAGCTTTCGTGGGTGAATACCCACTTCATCGGATGCCACAGGACTCTTTTTCGCTTCTTGTTTCAAAAGTCTCTTTCCCCTGTTTGTGGTGTGTCTCTCTCCAGGTTGCATTGTGAGGCTTGGGTTTGTCCATAAGTATAAGGCAATATTCAATGGGCCAGATTCACTGGTTCCATCTGGTGGTATGCGTCACCAGATAGGTAGCTGGTAGGCATTGATGAATCTGCCACCCACTTTGAAACTATATATTTTTTTACCAGTTTTTGCTTTTAAAATCAGAATTCTGTTTTGAGATTTCTGGGGATTTGTTGTTAGAAAATATTTGTTTGCTCTAATTCATTTAATTAAGGTGATTTTGTTGAGCTGTGATCTTAAAACTACCTCCCTGACTTTTATTTAGACTCACTGAGGTCTTCCCTAATTTTTTTCCTTCTAAGGTACGATGGGTATCTTTTAATTGTGTATATGTGAGCTCAGAAAGATGCAAGCAGTCAGATATGACTCCTTTTTTCCTTTTTGACTAGAACTGTCTGTGCAAAGGGAGATCAGAATGCTTTTCAGTTGTTCTGAATACACAGAGCCTAATTGTCTGCGCTGAGTGATTCTCAAATAGAAGCAAGTTGATCTGCATCATAACATGGGGCAAAAAACATCCTTTGAAGTTTGTGGATGAGAAAAGATCTTTGCAAAGTAAGGCCATTTGGGCTTTGCTTTTTAAAATGACATGTTTTCTGAAATACAGAAGGGAAAACTTATTTTAGTTTAATCCTGTTTCTCTTTGGTCTACTGATTTTCAGTGGGATCTAATGGGGCTGGCTAATATCAAAACTTTTAAACAGCTAACTTTGAAACTTTTAAGTCAACAGCTACCAACAGTTGGACCTTGGGTTTTCTTTCTGTAGTTGTTCAATGCCTCCCTGACCAAAAAGCTCTGACTGTGCTAGGGCTGATCCTCGGCTGTGCTGCTTGTCTCCTGCAGGCTGCTGCTGAGGACCCTTCATTAAGTTGAATGGCAGGTGGAGATATTTAGCATCATTAATGTAGTCTTCCGCATATAGAAATAGAAACAATATTTTCTAGGTCTCTTTAGCCAGATGGTACATTGGTAATTTCTCCTTCTTGTAGTTTTACTCATTTACAGTGTGTGCTTAGATGAATATAAAATCGTAACATATAAAATTATCTAATTTAGTTTGCACAGAAGTAATAGGAAACTACACCTCTTCTTTACCAAGCAAACACCTAGTTTATTTACATGGGCCCTGATTCAGCAAAGTACCTATGCACCTGCTTAATTTAAAACATCTGAGTAGTTTTATTCAAATCAGTATGACTATTCACATGCTTAATGTTAGGCACCTGTGGAAAGAAGAGACATGCATGCTGTTCCATTAATTTTGGTGAAGTAAATGAGCCCAAAGAGTCAAAGGTGTTAACATAACCTTGTAATTGTATACCATTAACAGTTTTAAATAAGGTTCAGAGTATAGAGACTTTGGTCTGCCTACTAATATGGCAAATATACTAAAAAATGTATGATAAACGGTTGGAAATATATTTTGTGAGATAACCAAAAGGAAGAGTGAAAACAAGGCAAAAAGCATTGAAAGTAAAATTGGGTGGTCTTCCAAAACAAACTTAGTTAAATCTATCGAAATCCCCTTTTCAGAGAAAGAGGTCATTGATTAGAGTTTCTTATTATATCAAGCAGGCCTTCTTGGTGGAGAAGAAAGGGTTAGTTCTTCTGTTTGATTTTGAATACGGAATGATAGTCACTTTCCTGCTTTTAAAAAAAACAGTCACAAGAGGGAGAAGAGAGGGGATTTTTTAAAAAAAGTGAGGGAAGTATGGCTTTTGTTGATGCTTTCTGCTGGTGGGATGGCAACGGCAGCTCTTTTTCTGTGTCCCAGTTCACCTCCCCATTCAGGGATAGCATCTGGTTAGTCTGGTAAGATCCCTCTCCTTCACTGGTCCATCTGAGGATGACCAGAGCTGGATAGGCCATCTTGTCTTGTTGGCATGCAGTGCAGTTGATTTCAGGATCAGGTGAAATGCTGAGAGAAAGAGTAGGGTAGGAGGAAGATAGTGGGGTCTGAGAGGGAAACATGAGGGAGGGGAAGTCAGAGCAGGATCTCACATGTATCAGGCTGGGATCCTCGCTGGTGCATTGGTGATAGTCAGGCATCCCCACTGTGTGCCATGGTCTGAGTATCACAGTGAAAAGTCCCTTAGCAGCTGTTGTAGTAGTGGTATTAGTAGTTTTTCTCTCCTCCCACCCCAGTCTCTCTTTAATGGCACCTAAAAGGAGTGAGAGGTGGATAGTCCATCCACTTGTTGTTTTTCTCATCAGTTAAGCCTAAGTTTTGACACACCAATTTTGGTTCATTGATTTCCAGTTCCACACTTCAGTTGTTTACCATGCATGATTTTAACAAACTCCTTGAATTATATCAGTACTTTTTTTGGGGGGATTAATTCAGTCTCTGGCCCAATTATTACAATGCCCTTCAGAATTTGGCCCTGTATATGCACTATTGATTTCTCAATCAATAGCCATATACTACAAGTTAATATAATGTTTATTTTCTTTACCTCCTATTATTTCAATTTATATTTTCTGATTAACTCAAGATTACCTAACAAGAGGGATGTTCTATTAGTTATTTTTATGTGATCAAGTACGTGGCACTACTTATCGTGGTGGACAAAAATGTATAAAATTGAAACACCTATGAAAAGGAGATGTGGATGTTTCAGGATTGGAATATTATGAGCATACCTCATCCTTGCTACTTGTACTAATTGTGATGATATAGACTCCTGACAAAATTATAAAATCCAGCTTTGTCATCATGTATTGTAAATGGTAAGCAGCAGGTTGTTTGAATTTAACCTTTCTTGTTGACTTTCATCTCATTTTGAACATTGGGAAATATAACAAAAGCTAAATGCCTAGAGATCATATGTTCATTCCTCCATCATCTTGCAGAGTAAAAGTGTTTAAATGACCTTCTGAAGAACACATGAAAAAATTGTCTATTGTAGATAACATATAAGTATAGCCAAGGACAGAAAGGACATATAATTCTTTATAGTGAACTTTTTATTGGCTAGAGGCAATCTATTACTGACAGTTTGGGACTAAATGAATATCAGACAGTTTTAGAGAAAACTCCGTCTTTCACATCTAAGGAAAACCATGCACATTTTGATTTTGCTGCATCAAGCTGTTCACCAGAGATTCCAACTCTTTCAAATAAGGCTTTTAGATAAGTAAGAGTGAACTGGCCTTTTGGACAGTTCAGTTCCACATACAGTTTGATTAATTCATTTAATTTTAAGTGGGCCCAGCTTTCTGGGGTGGTTTTTTCTTAAAGAAAGAGGACTTCCAGTCCATGCCACTGTCAACTACTATCATGCCCTTACATCTCAGCTAGCTTGGTTAGTGTTCTACCTACTACTGAAAAGTTGATCATTTTACTCCAGTGCTGGTGAGCTGTGTTATTTATTGTGAATCTCGCAGGTTAGGCTGCACATATACTTGCAGTAAGACTGTTTATTAAACAACAAACTACAGGTGATATGACCATTGTGCAACTGTATAAACAGAACTTTCAGTTCAATGTGAGCTTCAGCATAGCTAAATGAAATGGGTCAAAATTGTCACTGCTTTATGTGGTGTGTGTAGCTGTGTGTATATGTATTCATAATACATATACTGAACTTCACATTCAACTGAAAATTCTGTTTATTTGGTTTCATGTGGGTCATCTTACCTGTAGCTATGTGACAGGGTGGACTAGGTCCAGAGGCCCCATGCTGGAGGCTTTCCAGCCCTGCCTCACCCTGCTCCAGAAAAGAGCAGAGGAGAAGTCCTCCAGGCATCCTAGAATTGCAGAGAAGCAACCAATCAAGGGACAGAAGGGCAATATAAAAGGAAGCAGCAGAGGCAGGTCAGTCAGTTGCTGCTTGGAACTTGAAGAGGGAGGACCGGGTGCCTGGCTGGCAGATCATCAGGACCATGGACAGGTTCCTGCAGGCAGGACTGAGCCCAGGGAAGGCTGCCAAAGACTGGGGGCCTGGCTGGCCGGAAGAGAAACAGAACCATGGACAGGTCAGTGGTAGCAGGTTGAGCCCAGGGAACTGAGCACAGAACCTAGCTAGACTGGGTGAAGGTACCGTAATCAGCCCTACTGATCTGGTTGAAGACTAAGCCCAGATGACGTCTGCCAAAAGGACACCAACTGAGGGTACCAAGATGGGCCCTAGTTTGGCTGTTAGAGAAGGCAGTGTCTCTGGGGAGGACACCATGGTACTGTGGCCCCATTCCAGGGCCATGAACAAGAAATAGGGACTGTATATCCAAGAAGAGGTGACAATATGTGTGACTCAGTGGGAGGGCTGAGTCACTGAAGACCTGCCAAAAGAACCATCAGCCGGGGAGAAGAAGGGGCACTCGCGAGAAGCAGATGCCACCACATTGTAAGAACAGAAAAAACAGCAGGCTCACACCTGATCAGAAGGGGGCACTTGTGAGAGGTGGGTGCTGCCCCATGGGAAAAAAAGGACTGACTGCAGGCATGTATTGGCCACAGAGGCGGGGTGCTTGGGAGAGGCGGGTGCTGATGCTGTTATAGGCTTGTTTATTTTCTTATCCTTATTCTTTAAAAATATTACTGGAAGTATGTTTGCTTTCTGTGCTTACACAGAGATGTGTGTGTGTGTAGGAAGACATTATACTTTCTGGTGTTCTATTTGCTGTACCCTTTTTAATATAAGGCATTTCAATGCCTGCCTGATGGCAGGCAATGCTGAAAGTCAATTCAAAATAGCCGTTACAGATTGAGTAACACATTATGCTCTCTCAGAACTACCAGGCATTTAGGTTTTGTCTCCAGCTCTGCCACTTACAGCTTTCAGTCTCAAACAGCTGCAGCTTGCCCTTTTGAGTGAACCACTTTTGTAGGAAGAACAACTCATTTCACTGTGCCACCATCTTTGTGACAGGGTGGGGGATTGGTTCTTCTCAGTGAGTCTGAGACGTGGTGTGCAGGAGTGAGAAGGCACTGAGGGAACCTCAGCAGCCCTCCTGCTGTTTGCATAGCTCCTCAAGCCCCTATAGCCCCACCATAAGAGCCTTAGAAATAAGACCAGCCAATGTTGTCTTGTTCTAATGATTCTCAACAACATCTTATGAAATATTTCATTACCATGATCAAGGAGATAAGCCTTTGTATGCAGCATAACTCAGAATATAAAAATATATGTAAGTATAGAACACCAGAATTAAAACGACCAATATTTAGGTAGTAGGTAAAATTCAGATAAGCTAGATAATCTGTTACAGAAAGGACAAAGTATTACTCATCTCTCTATATACTACTGGACAGTCTAGAACCTCATGATTCCCTGCAGATATTGGGTTTATTGTAAAGGGGATTAAGTCCCCATTACTTACGGATAGTCTGCATTATCTCTGATTTGCTATTGCTTGACATTCATATTCCTGGTGGCAGTTAAGTTAAGGAATGGTCTTTCATGTTGGAATACATTCTCCCACTACTTTGCTGGTGGAGAAGTAGGCTGCAAGTTCCTATGGTGGGGTGGAAAGTCTGTATGGAAAATTGGAGTGGTGAGGGTATTTCAGCAGTGCAAGGTGTCTGGAACTTGTGATCCACTTGGAGGTTTGCATCCAGCTAGCACAGTGAATAGCACTGCTAGGGAATGTGGCATTAACAGGATACCCACATTGATTCAGGCAGCCTTTGCTAATGGTGCTTCTAGGAAACTCTTGACTGTACTTTACAGCCACTGTCTTTCAGTTTAAACAGGACTGCTATTTCCCTCAAGAGCAACTGGGACAGGAACAGAGGTTGTAAATTGCTCAGTCCCAATGCCTGCAGGTCTATTTGTGTAGTAATTGTGCAATATTGGATAAAAGATGTTCTCAAACATTTTCATAGAGTGGACGCCATGTTAATTGAGAATTCTCATGTAATAGGTGTGCTCCCATTTGCAATCATACAACATCCTCATGGCAACTACAGCAATTGTTGGCAAGAAAAATTAGTACTAAGAAATATTGAATACAACTAGCTTTTTTTTTTAGTAGCAATTGGAAACAAGGAGGAGAGCTAGTACCAAGTGCTAGATTCCATCCACACCGGTGCACTGTGAATCACCCATGGCCCATGAACCAGAACTTAATTGCTGGGATGAAAGACATTGAATTCAGTTTCTTAAGTTCACTTTCATCCTGCAAACTACTTTTTAAATGTATTTGCATCTGAGATGAGGACTATGACTGACACAAGACACAATGAGTCCCAGCCCAAGAACTATGAGAAGCTGTCACCCTAATTTACCTCCTTTTTAATGAATATTGATATGAATTTATAACCCTGCTCCTGCCACCCAAGTATGTCATATACTTATTTTTACTTTATATATTTAGTTTTGTAATCCTACATGTAACTATAGAAAGGAGTTCATATTTGAAAATGCACAATCTACATTTTCTATTAACTTCAAAAGTGCAGAATTAGCACTAACTGTTTACTAGCCACTGTATTTAGTCTTCAGGATAAAAGCTTTTACTTTCATCAGTGTCTGAACTTTGATAATTTATGTGAATAAACTACATTGTTGTTAATGAATCATATCTTAAATTCTCATTCTGCTCCAGCACTTCAAAGAAACTAAACTAACTAGATTTTTTGCTATAAACACACTTCTGACAAGAAGCAATAGCGATATGAAACTCGAAGGGTTTTGATTCATACTCTTACTATTCTAACTAGCCAAAGTGTGACACAATCTGGAGATCATATTCAAAAAGTGTGATCCCCACCCATTTAATACACACAACATGAATCCCTATTTAATCAAATATGCCAATACCGGCTCAATGTACGAATTAAATATTGTTTTAAACGTACATGTTCCTCAGGTTTTTTTTCTTTCCTTTCATATCTTTTTCCTCCACACTTTTCTCCTCCCTCCATATTTTCCTGCTGTGACAATCAGGAGGAGAATAAAGGGTCTGAACGCTAAATGATAAGCAATTGAATCAGCTGATTGTATACTATATTACTGTATTATAAGTGTATCAAGTAAGACCTTTTATGAAAGCCCGCAATGCAATAATGATTAATATCATTGTTAAATCTTTGCCTTAATACTAAACAGGTTTTCTCCAAGACAAGAGGGAAGGTAAATATCTACCTATCTCCAAGATAAATTAAGCATTATGAAATCAAAACAATGGAAGCTCCATTTACATATTATTCTTCAGGAGGATGTGAAATCACAGGAGTCTGCAAAAATTAACATTGCATCAGCTCTCTGGTGGACACAGCAAGCTAAGCTCCCAAGAGGACTTGCTACCTTAGAAAACAAAGATAAAATTTGAGTATATAAGCAGAGAGAAAAAGTCATAATGAGGCAGAGATGACTGTAGAAGCCTCATTAACAACAAGTACCACTATATTCAAACCCTTTTTAGGAAAATCCTATAGGATGTAAGAGAATTGCAACATTTCTATACATTTTCTGAATCATTCTCTATACTTTGAAAGAGAATCATATCCCAACTGTAGAATTCTATAGGCTGGTTCAAAAAACCTGTAGGAAGGTGGTCATTTTGTATGGCTTGTATGGCCATAGAACGCTTCAGATTTTATATCTATTTAATTCCATAGGACTTTTTCACAAGGGAGTTTAAAGACCAAATAGACTTTCCCATTCCCACCTCTAATCTTGTTCAGTATGTTAAAACCATACCAACTCCTGAATCCATTGCAGAGATAAAATACAAACTAAAGAGAATCTCGGTGGCTTTGATGTAATACTCAGATGTGGGGTAGCATCCAGCTAGACCTATGATCTAGTGCCCATAGATATCCATGACAGTGTTCAGTGGAAGCTGGATCAGTCCCTTGGGAAACCTCCTGTCCCCTTTGGATCTCCAACAACTTAATCTCTCTTGTGGTAGGAGCAATGGCAAAACTCCCATTGACTTCACTGGTACTAAGTTTCACTCAATGTGTTGTAAGAGACTTAGGGGAGAAATATACATACACAAATACTAGGGTAAGTTTGTTTCCAGGGCAAAACATATGCCAGCACCTCTGGGATGAGTTCTCTTAACCCATTTTGGTATCAGGCACTTGAAAGAGAAGCAGCTGGGTAGAGGGTCTTTGAGATAGACATCAATGAGTGAGGTAAGGCATGTGTGGAAAATGGGTCAGGGTGGATATAAGGGCTAGTGGATGGGAGAACAGTCAAAAGCAGTGGATTCACTGCAAATTAAAGATCTGAATACAGGAAAAGGGGAAAGAACTGGTAACAGGTAAGGGTGGAGGAATGAGGAAGCATGTTGAATTTATTTTAATTGATTTAACTTGTATTATATAATTTCCAAGTGGAAAGCCACATAAGGTTTAAGGACTGGTTAGGATTATAATAGAAGGAAATGGGCAAGAAATGAAAAAAGTGACATTTTTTTTTCTCAATCTCCTGCCTGTTTACCTAGTTAACTCCTTAGGGGAGATACCTGTTTTACTATGTGTCTAGAAATGCCTTGCATACTCAGGTATATTATGCAAATATTCATAAAAATAATAAAGAGCCAAAGCTAGACTATATATTTTGTATCTGTTCTATTCAGTATCGTATCTACATATGCTCTCAAAGAGAGAGAATTCATGAAGAGAAAGTATGCTGTATAGAAAACATAATCTGACAATCTAATAGTCACATCAAATGTGATTTTCCTCTTTTTGATGAACAGCTCAAATTGAAGTTCTGAGTCCATGGCTGATTGTGCCTCCTGAGAACTGTTTCACCCCTCCATGTTAATCTGTTCTTCAGTATCCTTGCTAGCTTCACTAATCCTTTGATTCATAAAGACAGGAGTTCCTCTGGGATTAAAATGACATATGATTGACTCGCATATCTCACATGATTCCCAGCAGGGTACAGTACAGCACAAGATAGTCCAATAGATCATAATTGCTGTTTTACAACAGGAGAATCACTTCTTCTCCTTAGTAGAACAATAGTATAATCAACGAAAGAAGTGATACTGGAATACTGATATTTAATATCACATAGGGTTCCTGCAGTTTTCAAGCTCATATTCATAATGTTAACATTTCTTGAAATATTCTCTTTGCAGTTTTTCTTAGTGAGATAAGCGGAGGTTAATTTTAAAAAAATGCTTCTGTAAAGATCTACAATCCAATTTGCCAAAACCCAATATCCTCCACCTTTGGGGTACCAACTATTCATAAGTTAGACTCCTTTGCTTTTATTCCATAGTCCTGTAGCTTGTGATTAGCTTCAAAAACTATGGTGTAGTGCCCATAGCTGTGTCCTCCATTCTAGCCACATTCTATTGAACTTCCCACATCTAACCAGGAGGAGATTCCATTATGAGCTCCATCTTCCCTGGATGGTGGGATTAAACGTGATGTATTATGTGTTACCACAGCATATGAGGTTCTATTTGCTTGAAATGAACAAACCAGAATCCTCCTGAAAATGTCAGAGGCCATTTCTGCACCCTCTCGTCTAGCAAAGCTTTGGACTTGTACAATTGTAAATGGATAACCCTACTCAATATTGAGAGAACAAGTTTAGTCTTCAGCCATGTGAAGGGCACTGCTACTTTAATAAAAATAACTTGATTTAATGGTGTAAGGAACACTAACCGAATAGGCATAGTTAAAAGATATTTAATGTTTGATTACTTTTAGTTCTTTTTATAAACATTATACATATAGAACTGGTTTTATTTTAATTACGGTATATGTTTGCTGGAGCCTTTGTTACATTTCTCTAATCAAATTTCTGGAAAACCGTTTGCTTTTTCTTTCAGCATCCTATAAAATGTCCTTAGAACTCATTGCATGGCACTGAAGCAGTTAATTATGCAAGATGGTGAGGGATTTTTTGATTGCATCCTTTGCAGCTAGGACCAAATGACAGTGAAATCTCTAAGTGTTTAGATATTAGGGCTCAAACTGAATTGGTATGTCATCTTAGCACCTCTCTTAGGGTGTCTATTTATTCTCCAGAGTCATTGGGCCACAAAAGCACGAGAATGACTCTGTATTTTGGTGACTAAGGCACTGCCCCCACATCCCTTGGGAAGTGGGAGAGCCAAGGTCCAATCCCCCTGTTTCAATAACTCTTTAACTGAATAACTTTAACAACTCTTTAATTATTTATCCACAGTGGAACAGCTTCAACAGGAGAGATTCCCACATCAGAGTATCCCATAGCCCACTGGTTAGAGCACTCTCTTAAGAGTTGTGGGAAATCCCTGTTCAGGCAGCCGGAGTAATTGAGTTAATCACAACCCAGGTGTGTGCTCTAGCTGCTGGATTAATAGTTCTAAAGTTGCTACTACCACTACCTCCTACACCAGGCAGATTTTGAATGGGACCTGATCTGATAGGCAGCCTCTGAGCACACTTAATGGATTGGGACCCACAGGACATGTCAGTGATCTTTCACCTCTCTTTCCCCACTTGTGGATCTCTCTGGGACCTAGAGGGGTGGTAGGTGTACAGATGCCTAGAATGAGGCAACAGTGCACAGGCCAAGAGGAAAAAACGTAGGTGCATAGGGAATGTCTATTGTGAAAACGTAGCTGCCGAGCGAGTTCAAGCGCCTACAGAGTTTGGTGACAGACAAGCAGGGTGTTTGTGGATTGAAATGGATCTTAAAACTGGGACTTAAGCACCTAAGTCTGGATTTTGGCATCTTTGTACATCTGGTTCTAAGTCTCTAGTTAATATGGATGAGAAGAAAACCTTGAAAATGTGAATGGAGTGTGAATGACTGGGTTTTAGGATACAGGGATTTTTATTCCTGGACCTGCCACTGATCTGGCCTTTTGATCCTGGGCAAGACACTTCTCTTCTATGTGCCTCTGTTTCCCCTCTCACCTTGCTTCTCTTGTCTATTTAGAATAAATGCCTCAGGCAGGGGCTACTTTTTACTGTATAGTATTTAACACAGTGGGGCCTTGATCTGGTCTGGAGACTATAGACACTACTGTAATGCAAATAATAAGTAATCATCATGATATTATGAAAACGGATCTGAGTGACAGATCACTCTGGTACCATTAGTGGGTGGTACTTTCTGAAGCCCACCCACTACTGGTACCAGAGTGATCTGTCACTCAGGCTTCAGAAAGTACCATCCCTTATTTTTCCCCAATCACAAAGGCTCCAAGGCCAAGTAGTGCAGCAGAAGATCTGAACCCCACTGAGGGAAGCCAAACCTAAACCCCAGCAAGAGGGAACCAAACAGAAGTAGCCCAGCATGTACGAGCATATTTTGCACATCAGCACAATGTACTGGCATTTTCCTCAATTTGACGCCTGTTCAATACCACAATGGTGGACATAATCTAAAGCACTGAATAATACAGAGGGTTTCTGGGACTCTGTTATTTGTTAAAGGTACATCCATCCAGTCACAGATGAGGGGAAAAACAACCCGTGTGATTTAGGTGACATATAACTCAAATATAGAACTGTGAATATTGAATACTCAGTAGAACACTCATAATGAACCCTTCAGAACTGATCCATTGGCTGAAACTAATGGAATACATTTTCTATGAATTATTCACCCTGTTCCACTGTTCACCCAACACTAATTTTCGTTCGCTTCTTGTGGTGGATCCACATTGCTTGACACAAACTATATACTAAGCGTTTTTGAATTAATTGGAATGTGCAAAGAATGTCAATGGCTACAATACTATATTCTCAGTCTGAATAAAACCAATCCCTTTGCTCTGTTTAGGGGTGTCTTTCCCCTTGTTTTCTATGCATGTGGTTAATCAAGCACTATTGTACTCTTAGCACTTAAGTGACAGAAGTGTCACAATGTCAATGTTCAAAATATTGAATAGAATCATTGAATATATTTCCAGAGCTGATGCTGAACATTCTGGGCTTCCTTTGTGTTCTTTTTTTGCAGGGGTCTACTTTTCCTCATTGATTTCATCTTTCACTTCCTCTCTCAGATTCTATATTTATGTCCGCATTAGTATGTTTTGGTACAGTCTTTGCTAACCAGGACTGCTATCCATTAATTATTGTTTAGTATTTTACAGAGCCCAAATGTGTGCTAGGCACCTCAAAGTACAAATACAAAGGAATTCCGAGCACCAAAGTAATATTGGATCAAAAATGCCATTGTTTTTCAACAGAACTTGTGCTGCTAAATCACATAGGAATTTTTGAAAACCTCACCCTTTATCTATTGGACTGTTATGACATGAGGGAATGGCAGTTCAAGCTTCCCCACATGGTCCTACCAATGAGCCTCAACCCCATTCTGGATGGACCACTTCAGTGCTGTGTGCATTTTAGGAGGCAACACATTTTAAACTGTGTGAGTTGAAGGAATAATTTTGCTTTATAACATTAGTTTCCTCAGACCACAGGGCAGTTTTGAAAACACTTCATGGAAATGCCTTTACATGTCATTGGCCTAACCCCTAAATAGAAGGATTTGTATATTATGAAGAATTCATTAAAATCAGAGCAAATGTAGCATACGTAATTGCAAAAAGTACTCATTACCTTGAAATCCTGCTGAGAGGCTGTGAAGGAAAGCAAGAGAATAAGGAAAGTGGCTATTTTGCATCCCACACAAATATACATAGCTGGCGGGGTAGCTGTTGAAATGATTGGATTTATTGTAGCAGGAACAGAATATCTTCTGTTTTGCTTTTTTTTAATCAAGATTGTAGAAAGACAAGGTGGGCAAGGTAATATATTTTGTTGTACCAACTTCTGTTGGTGAGCTTTTGAGCTTACACAGAACTCTTGTCTTTCACCAACAGAAGTTGGTCCAATAAAAGATATTACCTCACCCACCTTGTCTCTTTAATATTCTGGGACCGACACAGCTACAAAAACACTGGTTACAACTTATCAAGAGTCTAATGTTCATGATTACATAGGACCGAATTCCAGACTGAAGTCAGGATTTGGCTCCTAAACACATTCTTTGGCCATAATTACTGTGCATTTACAGGGCTTAATTCTGCTTCCATTCAAGTAAATGGTTTAGGTTTTCATCGTCTGTCTTCAGTGGCAGCAAGTTCAGAGCAGTGTTAACACATAATGGAATACTTTGTTGAAGGACTAGTCTTGAAAACAGGGACACAGTTAAGCTATTTGAAATTGGTATACATAATGCCGGTCAATTGTCCCCATACCCCAAATCTTCTATCATGTTACTGTACAAAACACAATGTAATCAGTAACACAGGGGGAGAACTTAGATATAGCTATTTGATACTGTGTTAATAAAAGGCCTGATGATGAAGAACAGGAAACCCTGTCAGTTCACTATAAGAAACAAATCCACAGGACATTTAAACTGTATGACTTTCTATACCTATGTTTTCAAAAGGCTAATTTTCCTCTGCATTTAATCCAAATCCTTAAAATACTCCAGAGGAATTTTCCTAAACTAGCATCTAGTGATGAATAAACTATATCACCAGAGCACCAAAAGATAATTACAATTATTATACTAACTGTCAGGAATAATGACTTCAAAGAAAACATCTGTACAATAAAAAAAACTGGAGCTCTGTGAAAGGAAATTTGTTTAGCAGAATAAACCAGAAATGAATTTTATTTCTATGGATATAATATTTACTAGTACAAACGAAACTTTAAACATTATTTTATCAGCTGATTAGGGACAGACATTTGATTCTCGGGCAGATTGGTTTCTGTTGCTTCACATCTGGTGAGTGTTCTAAAAAGGGGGAGTGTTTATAGTGTTAGAATTTAAGACTTACTGAAATTTAGTCTTTCTTACATAAGTAGCATGAGGGTCTTCTTCCTAGAAGAGAGTACTAATCACAACTAATCAGAACCACACTAGGTGACCAGTGCCCATGCAGTCTCTTAAGTAAACAAAAGTAAGTGCAGTAGGATAAAATTAGAATTTCTTGCTTTGATACTTCTTTGTGGGCCACATGATGAAAGGTGCTGTTGTAACCCATGCCTGCTTGGTGGGACACTCTGTCCCCCTCTAGTGGCAGGTAGACCAGCTATAGAGATCAATGAGCCTGCCACAGCTTTGGCTAAAAGACACAATTTTTTAGCTTATGCATTAAGCTCCAGAGGTCCCACATTTGATCCTGGCTGACAATGGCCAGGGTCTGTCGGCATTATACTGTGCTCCTACTGAGAGGCATTTAATGAGGGAGTTGAGGGTTCTGTACATTGCTGTTGAGGAATCAGTTGTCCTGTGACACAACTAATAAAAATACTCTATTCAACCTTAGGAGTTTACTGATATATCTGAAATAAAGTTTTATATGCACAAAGTTGTATAAAAAATGGTGAAAATTGTTAGAACACCCTAGCTCTGTGTAGGCCAATATATTTAGAAGTGGCCACTGGTTCTGTATAACTCAAATATTTTAATATCCAACTTGAGACATGTTTTAGAATGGACACCAAAAAATTACTGGCACTGAAAATTATTGGACAGTTTTGAAAACATGGCTCATGCTTTAGTGCTTTGCTAGATAAAAGCCTATAGCAATTATTGGGGAAAATTTGTCAGGTTTCCCATATAGCTTCCATTTATCTAGCAGAAACTATTGTCCAGAATGAAAAGAAAAATCACTGCTTTCTGATGAGTAACCTGTTGCTGTTTTATGCATCCTGCTCTTCCTCTGCAAACATTTAGGTGAACTGTTTGATGCAGAAATTAATATCTCACCGTGACAGGTTGAAATTAGAACACAAATTAGCTCATCAGCATTCTACACTATTGCTAGAGGACTGAGGGAAGAATGAAACAAGTAAAAGAAGAGCTAAAATTAGAGAATTAAAAAGGGGTATGAGGGAGAAACTATGGTGTGAACTACTTCCATCTATTCAATTTTCTTTGGTATGTGCTTCAGGTGGATTACAACTTGCTGTGTGAATCTGGAACAAACATGTTTGTTTTGTATTTGTCAGCTAGCAACAAGGTAATTTGTTTTTATCTTAGGAGCAGAATTTTCACTTGTTGTACAGAGCGGCTGTGACACATGGCCAGAAAGAATTAAGAATCCCACAGGATAAATGACCCAAATTCAACCTTTAGGGACATAGTAGTAGATAATATTTGTGTGTGTTAACCTCCAACAATATATATTTAAACAGTGTAATCTAACAGTTCCTGTCTATATTGTATTCTGTTAATTCAGAGATCAAAAGGAGATCTTAACATACCAGCTTGATGTCTAGTTGGCAGCCAGTATCAAGCGGAGTGCCCCAGGGATCGGTACTGGGGCCGGTTTTGTTCAACATCTTTATTAATTATCTTGATGATGGGATTAATTGCACCTTCAGGAAGTTCGCAGATGACACTAAGCTGGGGGGAGAGGTAGATATTCTGGAGGGTAGGGATAGGGTCCAGAGTGACCTAGACAAACTGGAGGATTGGCTCAAAAGAAATCTGATGAGGTTCAACAAGGACAAGTGCAGAGTCCTGCACTTAGGATGGAAGAATCCGATGCACCACTACAGGATGGGGACCGACTGGCTAAGCAGCAGTTCTGCAGAAAAGGACTTGGGGATTACTGTGGACGAAAATCTATTGTGGAATCTCCATCTCTGGAGATATTTAAGAGTAGGTTAGATAAATGTCTATCAGGGATGGTCTAGACAGTATTTGGTCCTGCCATGCGGGCAGGGGACTGGACTCGATGACCTCTCGAGGTCCCTTCCAGTCCTAGAATCTATGAATCTATGAGAAGCTGGATATGAGTCAGCAGTGTGCCCTTGTTGCCAAGAAGGCTAACGGCATATTGGACTGCCTTAGTAGGAGCATTGCCAGCAGATCGAGGGAAGTGATTATTCCCCTCTATTTGGCATTGGTGAGGCCACACCTGGAATATTGTGTCCAGTTTTGGTCCCCCCACTACAGAAAGGATGTTTACAAATTGGAGAGAGTCCAGCAGAGGGCAACAAAAATGATCAGGGGGTTGGGATACATGACTTATGAGGAGAGGCTGAGGGAACTGGGCTTATTTAGTCTGCAGAAGAGAAGAGTGAGGGGGGATTTGATAGCAGCCTTCAACTACCTGAAGGGGGGTTCCAAAGAGGATGGAGCTCGGCTGTTCTCAGTGGTGGCAGATGACAGAAAAAGGAGCAATGGTCTCAAGTTGCAGTTGGGGAGGTCCAGGTTGGATATTAGGAAAAACTATTTCACATGGAGGGTGGTGAAACACTGGAATGCGTTACCTAGGGAGGTGGTGGAGTCTCCTTCCTTGGAGGTTTTTAAGGCCTGGCTTGACAAAGCCCTGGCTGGGATGATTTAGTTGGGAATTGATCCTGCTTTGAGCAGGGGCTTGGACTAGATGACCTCTTGAGGTCCCTTCCAACCCTGATATTCTATGATTCTATTGGCTTCTGTGCGTAGTGTTTCTAGGACCTTGAAGATGAACTGGTTTATAACACATTTTTAAATTCAGTTTGATACAGTTTGGTCCACATGTGCTACCTAAACATTGTCATAAAACCGTCTGGCATCACCAGTTTTAAAATGTTTTTTTTTAAACCTGGCTAGTAAGCTACAATAGAGGGAGTATTAACTTTTCCCCACTTGTGAAAGGAAACTAATAGTATTTTACCTACCTCAGGGGTTTTGAGCACAATTTAGTTAATTTTTGTGGCATGCTCTCAAGATTACTGCACGATTTAAGTGTAAATATATGTATTATTAATTATAATTATTAACATTAATAAATGAATATAGGACAACATTTCAACAGCTCAAGTTGCTAGCATAAGGCACCCAATATGCATTTAGGCACCTACATAAAAGTGGTCTGATTTTCAGAGGTGCTGAGCACCAACAGCTGCTTTTGACTTCCTTCCGAGTGGTTGGTGCTTAGCACCTTTATTTAGATGCTTAACTATAGGCACCAGTCTTGTCTGAAAATTTTGGCTATAGTGTTTCTTTCTCTCTCTGTATGTATTTATGTATTAGGGTCAGATCCTCAGGTTAGGTAAGTTAGCATACCTCCTTTTGTACCTGCTAAGGATCTGAGTGTTAGAAATGATTTTTCTCCCCACTGTAATCAGTAGAATTCTTATTGTGTTCTTGAAACTCAACATCTGGTTAAAATGAAGTGTCACCTCCAGGTTATGTAATTTCTTTATGTTTATGATATAAAATAAGCCCCCAGCATTGGTTCATCAAGGGTTTTCTTTGGTGAGGTGAATCACTTGATTTCACAGTCATTAAATATGATGTATTTTTCCAGTTTTTAATCAGTACCCCTACCCCATCTATCCCCAGAGCTGTTTTGATCGTTCTTTTATTAGTGTGTTGCACTCATCTTTCTGCAATAGCTGATGTAAAAGGTTTTGGGTCATAAAGTCAAATCCCATAAAGTCAACAGTCCTTATAGTTGACAGATATAAGGATGACATGGTGATCACCAGAAAGCTGACAGGCGGGTAAGTGTTGGCAGGTCCTGGGAAAAGAGAGAGAAATTAACATTCCTTTTGCTAACTAGTAGATTTCTAAGTGGAAGAGTCTCTTCCCTCTTAAAGGATTAGAATCATGTTTTATTTTCAAAATGTGGTTTGCAAATTGGAGTTAAATCTTTGTGCAGTATAATTTATCAGCTGCACTGTGATAAAGAAAGACTTGGTTTACCTGTTATTATATCATCTCTAAATGTTCTTTCATTGGAACTGCTTTTTTCTAATGTAATTAATGGATTAAAATGTTATTTTAATCCATCTTCTGAAATATGAGACATCCTATTTTAATAATAGATTTTACTATTAAAATGTTAATGACTTAAGCAGTAGTAAGAACCAGAGGTTAGAATGGGTGGGGGGGTCTTTACATCTATTTCTGAACAAAACAGGTGCTGAAATATGGTACAGTTATTTGGCTGTGAAATGTGCAACATTTGATGGTCTCATCTCAGTTGTACTTGAGCCACCTCACAGGGTCATGCTCCTCATTAGGTTGCATTATGAAATTCTAAGTTTGTATATTTTAAAACAGGACCCACTGTTCCAAGCTAACTGAAAGTGCACCACATCTGTCTCTGCCAGCAAAGTCAGGATCAGCAGTTTGATATGACACTAATTTATTTGTAAAGTGATTTATAAAGATTTATAAATAGCAGAACGATATGATTAGATATTACTTTTGCTGATTCAATTACAACTGATGTTTCAACAATGCTAAGAAAAATTCAGATGGCTCAGGCAGGAATTAAGCTTTCTTAATTAAATGCATGGATGAAAATGAGTAATGATAAAATTCAGGCAAAGGATTTCCACACTGACTGAGAAAGTATGTTTCTAAGTTGTGATGTAGCATATGCAAAAAACAGTATTCCAAAGCACACATCACTCCTTGTTCCTGGATCCACATTATATAAATACTTTTGGTGAAATTTATTTAAACTATTTATTTTAGTTTCCTCTGAATTTATCTTAAAACTGTATGAAAAACCTCTTCTATAGAGTGGACTACTGGATCACTCCCCTCCACTACCCTATTGTCTCCAAAAAGGATGGAATCAAGCAACAGAGAACTATTTTTAACTCAAACCAGTAACATCTGTATTTGCGGATATTTGTCTTCTTGCCTATCTGACTGTAGCTGTGGCTGTATTTTGCTTCTGAATTACATAGTCACAGACATGCTGGAAGAAAAAACAAGATGCAAGAGATGTGGTTTAATTAGCTTAAACTTTATTAGCTTAACTTATCTGGGAATTCAGCAATAACTTGCACTATACAGGTTGATTCCTCCCCTAACAATTTCCATCGGATAGAGGGCTGTCATTAGTCCCTGATGCCTCAACACCTAGCCTATTACTTGGACCTCATTGTCCTTTCCTCATATGAGGATTAAGGGGCTGGAGAAAGAAGGTTATTGCCTCATGGTACCAGATATTAGGAGCCCTGACACCTTTCCTCGGCTTCTTTAAGGGATGCTTTCCTCTAGATCCACTTCCACTTCCAATTTATCATGGAGCCGGACCCCTTGGGATGAGTACCTGCAATGTGCTTTGCGCCTGAATTACATTCTCATGTCAAGTGCTATGGGGTATAAACATCATCAGTTTGGGAAGAGAATGGCTTTAGAGTGTGTGATAAATGAAGGGGGTGAGGTAGCTTCCTTTTATGGACAGCCAGCCAGCCAGTTAGCTATGACGTCCCTCTTGTTGGCTGTTCTCTGCTTGCTTTACCTGTAAAGGATTAACAAAGTTGCCCAGGTAAAGAAAAAGGAGTGGGCACCTGACCAAAAGAGCCAATGGGAGGGCTAGAACTTTTTAAAATGGGGGGAAAAAACTTCCCTTTGTTTGTGTGTTGTGTCTCTCCAAGTAAGAGGGGAACAGAGGGCAGCAGGAATGCTGGGTAAGGCTTGAACCAGGTATAAAAATTCATCTTCCAAACCTAGAAGAAATAATTTAGATAGGAAATGTTTAGTTAGACACTAGCAGCTTTATTTCTTATTTTGGCTTGTGGCTTTCCTCTGTGCTAACCCCAGATGCTTTTGTTTGCTTGTAACCTTTAAGCTGAACCCCCAAGAAAGCTATTTTGGATGCTTAATTTTTGTAAGTGTTTCTTTTAAGATCTAGCAAAAAAGCCTAAGTTCCAGATGTATTTTTTCCCTTTTTTGTTTTTAATAAAATGTATCTTTTTGAAGAACAGGATTGGATTTTTGGTATCCTCAGAGGTTTGTGCATGATGTTTGATTAGCTGATAGCCACAGCTTATTTCCCTTGTTTTCTTTCTCAGCTCTTCCCTGGAAGGGAGGCAGGGTGAAAGGGCTTGAGGGTACCCCACAGGAAGGAATTCCCAAGTGCTCCTTCCTGGGTTCAAAGGGGTTTTTTTGCATTTGGGTGGTGGCAGTGTTTACCAAGCCAAGGTCAGAGAGAAGCTGTAACTTTGTGAGTTTAATACAAGCCTGGAGTGGCCAAGTATTAATTTTTAAAATCCTTGTGGGCCCCACTTCCTGCACTCGAGGTGCCAGAGTGGAGATTCAGCTTTGACAAAGAGTTTATAGTACTTTGATCTCAATGGAAGCCTCAGGAGGCTGAAAAAAGACTGACCTGCTGATTGTCTGTCAGTGCATATACTGTAGTATTGTCTGTTTTAATGTATAGATTTATTTGGCACTCATCACCGCAGTATCTGAGTGTCTTGTGAAATGCAAAACACACAAGTATCAGTGGACAAACTAGAAAATCTCCTCCATTGACATCCCTCTCCTGTCCACATTCTAGCCATAGTCAAAAGGTCAGGGGATTATTATGATCCAAGATGGTTTGGTCATCTCTAGTAATAAACCATTTTAAAACATGTGAAGTTAAGCCAAATACTGAATTTTTGTCACAACATGTTTGATGTTTTGAGACCTCTAATGCATAGTGCTGACAATTCCCTGATGCATGGTTTGAGTGCTTTGAAGCTGAACAAGGCAAAAGTTTCAGACTTGAAAATTGTCCAGTGTAGTGGTCTCTTTGTACAATTGCTAATTCAACCATAAGATGATGATGTGACTATGACCTACCTCTGGTTGGCAGATTCATGTGAGAGGCTGTGATATTTCATTGAAGCTAGTAGGACTTATGTGTTTAAAATTAAGCATGTGGCTTTTCAGGGGCAAATCTTACTACAAAAATTACTCTCTTTTTTTCTGCATTGCGTTGCCTAAACAAGTGAAATAATATTCATCGGTTTTATCTTAAATGAACATATTTAAATTACCTGTCATAAGAGAAAACTTTCTAAATTGTTAATTCTAGTACAGTGTTGGGTTTTTATTTTGCCAGGTCTTTTGAATGTCTTCATAGAAATTCTGAATGGTGTATTGATCTCATAATTTCTGTATCTGTGTTTACTTCTGATGTGCACTCTTTGTGCTACTTAGTTGTATTATTACAATGTAACAAAGTTTTCAAAACCTAACACTGATTAGTACTGTAGAAAAGATTATAGTAAATAAATGCTCAAAAGCAAGGAAATTCTAAAGCTCCCAACTAACGTTCAAGAACATTTCATAGACAAACACAAAGGTGTCCACGTCCAGAGAAAAATTGAATGGGCTAATGGTGACTGAGTGGCTACTAAAACTCTGAATATCATTGCTTTTATAGATTAGATTAGAGACAGGAGCCCTGCCAACACTAAGGGCTTGTCTTCAGTACCAGGAAATCGATGCTGCTGCAGTAGGTGCAGCTGCAGCAGGTGTTGATTAGGTGGATCTAGTGAAGACCCACTAAATCAATGGCAGAGCTCTCATTGGTCGACTTGGTACTCCAGCTCCCTGAGAAGAGTAAGGTAAGTTAACTGGAGAGCATCTCCCATTGATGCAGTGCAGAGAAGACACCATTGTAAGTTGACCTAAGCTATGTTGACTCCAGCTATGTGAATAACATAGCTGGAATAGCATAACTTAGGTCGACTTACCCCAGTAGTGTAGACAAGGTCTAAGATATTTCTTTTAAATCCCTAACACTGGTATAGTTCCATGGGTAGAACAATGATAACATTGCTTAGGGCAATGTTTTTAGCACCCTTTCATGTAGATCCACTCTAAGCAAGTGTGATGGGGAGATAACCCTGCCATGAGCCAAGAAGAGGTTAAAGAACTCTTGGGGTTAAAATCAGCTGTAACCTGCCATACCTGTGCACCTTGTCAGGCTTAGATGCAGGCCTGTAAAAGAGAGGAACTCCGGTCAACTGGGCCTGAAACAAGCAGAGTGAGAGTTCCCAGGCTAGGGCATTGGGTTCTGTGCTGAAGAAAGGCTTGAGAGCATTGCTTGCTTGAGCCCTGTGAGAAATAGAGATGGGGTGTTCATTTTTGTGTTGAAACTCCCAGGACTAAATCTTGACCCTTAGACATGTAGGAGCTGAGACTTCCTGAAACATTGCTTCCACACCTTTGTGCAAGGGAGGGGGCCTGACTCCTCATTGTCTATGGAGCTATTTTCTTTTTTTGTTTAGACTGCCTTGTACTTTCCCACCCCTGGAAGGGAGTTGGCTCACTAAGAGGTACAGCTGGAGGGATATATCCCAGGACTGCTGTTTTGCTGTTGCCAGGAAATGTTGTATGAGGTAAACAAGGCAGCTGACTTAGTCCAAGTGTGACCTTCAGACATAATCTTTGATGGTAGAGCTAAACAATGAAGTTCTTGAAATGTCAGCAGCCACCTGGAGTGCTGTCTACCCAGGTGTTCCTGCCGTTTGTACCAGCAGTAAAGCTATGGCAGCCTTATCAGCCATGGGACATTTGTCAGACAATTTCTGAGTATAAACACAGCCTTTATTGCAGTATTTTGTATTACAAGTATAATGATCTGCCATTGAGAGGCATTATAGGTGTTTGTACCTGAGATCTGCAGCACTTAAAGCATGCCCTTTTACTGCTTGAGCTAAAGGAGTAACTGGTAACTATGGCAGACTCATATGTTTTTATGTGGACAAGATGGGAGAGGGGACAAAGTTCAACACTCTCCTTGTGTTGCTTACATACTTCCCTCACCTGCAGAAGTTCATCCCAAGCTTCTAAGATCTACTGGAGTTCAGACCCCCCCATATGGTGTGTTAATTTTGTAATGACTGCACTGGGGCATTAGTCGCGTTTGAACCTAGGATCTAACTACTAAAGGAATAACTCTGTTAGCTGGCAGTTTGTAGTAGTTTTGTTGCCTGTTATGTGAAACAGTTTCTAGCGGGGAATGGAGACTTAAACTCACCTAGAATAGGTTACAAAAAATTTGATGTGCCTAGTCCTAAAGTTTGTCTTCAGTTACATTCAGGTGGGGAACAAATACATTAGAACTGGGCTCTGTAATGTCCTGGGGATATTAATAATCACTAATCAAGATTTAGACAACTGAAGTAGAGACTTCATCCAAATCGCAGGTTTCATACTGAGTGATTGGTGATAGTACCTTGAGAGCACAGTTTATGCTGTGCACAAATGATCAACAAAGTTCATAGTTCTGTACCACACTACTGAATCTGTGTGCCATGATTTAAGAAACTCCACAGGAAGCTGGAGCATATTAAGCCCTATAGCTGTAAATGTAGTTGTTCTTCACAACAGCAAATTTTGGCTCCTTCTTGTTTGCTCTTTGGAAACAGAAGAAAGGTTGAGAGGGAACTTATGAGTATGATTTTTGGTGTTTTGATAGAGCAGTAACTGTCTGAGATTTGCAAATTTGCATAACTTTAGATTTAGCTCTTTGCATAAGAAAGCAAACCTGAAAGACACAGCAATATCAAATGTTGTGAGCTGGTGATGCTGTTGCTTTCTGCTGAACTTCAGCATTTATTTAAAACCAATTATGATTCTAGCTCTTACGAATGTGAAGAAAGCTTTCCATATGAAATGCTGTCATCCAAAGTGTGCAGAAAGAGGTCCAATCCATCACTGGTGTAATACCATGTAAATGAATGTAGAACAGAGATGAATTTGGCCCAGTAGTTCTGGAAGATGTGAGCTGTGCTGTTCATCTCACTAGGCTGGTAAATATGAAGTCTAATGACAATTTTTAAGCAACCACTATTTCACTATTGTTCATTTTAGCAGATGTGCGGTATTGAATTTAATTTAGTGTTGATTATCATAGATGTTACAATATAATGTCCAGAGGCTTTTCCTCAGGCAGCGGTAAGATTATTTCCTCTTTCCTTCCTGTCCAACCCCAGGCCTCTTCCCTTCAAGAGCATAGGTTCCCCAAGGGGTGTGTCAGGGATTTTGTCTCCATACTGGAACAAGGGGAAGGCTAGCTGATATTTTTGCTCTCTCTCACACATTCTGCTCCACAGGAATAGGAATATTCAAAGCATTAGTGTTGCAGCATTGCTACTACTGCTATCTATGTAGATGCTACTTTGAAAAAGCTCACATTCACAATCTAACTTTGAACCCAGGATGTTCATGTGGCTTGAAAGAAAGTTTGCCAGTTTCTAATAGTCCTAATCCTACTTAACAGCTATGGGGGTCTCCTTCATCCTCTCTAGTCTGTGCCACCCATGTAGCTTCCTATGTACATATGACCTGCATAATCTTTGCTTTTATTAAAAAATAATTTAGGTAAAAGTATTCTCAACTGTGTCCTGAACACACACACACAAAGGAGCAATACTTGAGCAAACACTTCCTTTACACTTACTCACATGCTTAAAACTGGGAAACAGACATCTTAATATTATTAAGGGGTTTACAATCCTTAAGGTAGCTGTGGATCCCATTTAAAATCTCTGGGGCTTGTTAAGACAAAGCTTGTCAGCATTCCTCTGTTAAGCTGAAGTTTAGTAGCGGACTGCAGGAAAGTAGAAGCTGGACAGTGTGTCTGCCATCTGTGTGACAGAGCATGTACCCAAATCTGCAACTCCGTGAATCCTCAGTTTGCATGCAAGGATAAGAAAGTGATAAAATCTGTATTTTGTGAGCTATATTTTTATTAAGCGAGTGTTACTAACTAAGAATACCTTGCTCAGAACTATAGAAATTCAAGACCTGCACTGCTCAGATAAAACATTGTTGCTTTGCGTAGTAGTTTATAGCTCGGTATGGTACAATCCCCACTAAATCAAATTTAGTAAATAGCAGAAATTTTTTTTACCCTTATTCATTCAATAGTATTTGACCAGCAACTGGCACAGAGCTGGGGAAGTGTAAAAAAAAAAAAAAAAAATCTTACCACTTTTATGGGTGTCCTCCTAACATGTATCTTCATTAAATCTGTTGGATCAATTCCCTTGTCTACCCAGTTCATCCTCCCATAACCTTCCGAGATAGGTCTATCCATACCAGCAAAGACAACACCTAATAATGAAGATAAACAGTGCCAACTCTTCTATGGCTTGTGTTATACAAGAGGTCAGACTAAATGACCTTTGGTCCCTTGTGGCCTTGAAATCTATGAAAACCCTTAAAGAACAGGGATTCTTATGTCCTTACTCTCAAAACAAGCAAGTCATATAAAGTATAATGACGAGAGCTCACAGTATGATTGAATGAGAAATGAATTGTCATTCCTGAAATTATAAACTAAAAACAGGGATATAATATGCATGTCATTCAGAAGTGTGAAGAGTTTTCCTCAGACACAATCTGTCCTTCAAAGGAAAGAGGGTGGGTGAAAGGGCTGCCTAGTGGGATTTACTAGTGTAGCGAATGGGTGTGTTCTCACTTGGAGACTGACGGGGAGGAGGTGCCATCCACCCCTGGTGTGTGGATCTGTGCCAGCCATGGCTGCCCTGCCAGAAGCAGAGGGGCGAGACAGGAAGCTTAAAAGGCAGACCCTGCAGCTCAGTTGGAGAGGAGTTTGCAAAGGAGAGACACTCGTCTCAGCTGCTGTTGAACCCCATGCCTGAGAATGAGTCCTACAGTGCTGAGGGCCCAGAAGGATTGCTGGGCAGGCTAACTGATGACAGCATGGAAGAGCTACTGGGATTAACACTGGCTGTGTATCCCATAGAGATGGCGGAACCCCACAAGATAGAGGTACACTGCAATGAGGTTGTAGGAAGTAGCCCAGGGATACCAGACAGTAGTCCAGTTGTGTAGCCAGAATATTGGTCAGCATGTATTGATGGGATCCCCGCTGACCCAGTGGCGGAGCCCTCTGCCACTGTTAGGGCCCTGGGCTGGGACCCAGTGGAGAAGAGTGGGCCTGGGTCCTCCTACCCCCTGTGGATGCCCCACCCCTGAGGTGGCCACATACCCACCTTAGGCCAAGAGGCCTGTGTTTGTTCACTATATGTTTAAGCCAGGAGACCAGAGCCTTAGACAGCTTACTGCTCTGCCTGCCGAGAGGGCCAGAGCCCCCCAGTTCCTTTATTCCTCTGCCTTGCCTGAAAGCCAGAGCCTCATAGACGGTTTGTTGCTTTTCCCAGAGGGCTGGCGCCTTGAGAGTACTAGTTCCCCCTTTAAGCTTGGTTGGACGGACATGCAGTAGTGAGGGGGATGGCCTCCTTCTGAGACTGATGGGGTGGGACAGCCACGGACCCTTACAACTAGAGACTTGTTCTTTATGATGTTGTTCTACATTGTAAATGCGCAAGTGCTGCAGATAAAGTAAATTGAGAAGTAACAACATCCAGAGGGAATAGTACTGAAACAATAGTTATAGATTTCCAGCAGAGAGATGTCTCTCTGTAGCAAGGTCAGCATCATGTTAGCAGATGATGCAAATACAAGCACTATTATTTTGAATATTATCTTTAACAAAGCTCAAAGCAGAAATATAATCAGAAGTTTTATAAAAATAGAGAACTTCAGAAGTGTGAATAGTAATGTAGAAAGCTGTGCATTCATTAATTCAAAAGAACAACTTGTAGAAGCAAATACGAGATAGGACAACTGTTATGATACATCAAACAAAAACGTTTTCATGGCAACCAATAGAGACCTATTTTACATCTACGATTTAGATGTACTCTATTATTCGATAGAATCAAATTATTATTCAGCCATACAAACATTAAATTGTAATCTTACATGTAACGGCTGAGTTGCAGAATTAACTGTTTTAGATTGCCTATGAAGCTGCATCACAGCTCATCACATAGCATAGACAGGAATAAAAATAAATAAATACTTGAGAGATACAGAGTGTGAGAGAATCCTGTGGCTGATCTTGAGATGGAGAATTTTGAAAAATCTGTATCTAGACAACCAGCTAGCAAGCATTCGTCACCATAGTATTTGAGTACTTAACTCTGCTGTCCAACTGCTAGATCACCACACTAAACTGGTGATGCAAGTTTGAAGACCATTATGTACAATAAACTTTCAGTGTGGATGCTGGTGACTTAGCAGTGTCACTTCTATTAATACCACAGGGTGAGATACAGTTTAGTCCCATGCACCAAGTGGGGTGGAACCAAGGTGTGGCAGTGGAGGCTGGGACCCTTGCAATGGAAATATGGAGGGGAGGGGCTGATGTACATTCCCCCCTCCCCCTGATATTCCCCACATACAGTATCTAATGGAGGTGAGAGTGGGGCCTGGCTATGTTTCCACCCTTGTGCCTGGAGGGG
Source organism: Trachemys scripta elegans (assembly GCF_013100865.1). NCBI lineage: Eukaryota > Metazoa > Chordata > Testudines > Emydidae > Trachemys > Trachemys scripta. Next base: position 69,423,261 of record NC_048302.1, read on the forward strand.
CAGAGGCAAGAGTGGGACCTGGAGGAGGGAATGATGTGTCTGCCGTAGTGCCTGGGCCAGCTCTCCTTTCTCTGTCTTCTTTTACTTGTCTGGCAGCCACATGGATGACACACTGTATGTGACTCCCCAGTGGCTTGTCTTGCCTTCCCACACTGTGAGTCCTGGTGGAGACAAATGGCATGGGGGTAGGGCAGGAGCACATGTGGCAGCTGCTGAGGTCGGGGTGGGGGAAAGGGGCATGGGCACCTGGGCAGAGAGCAAGAACATGTTACACTCAGGGCACCAACTACCGAGGTGGGGGTGGGGAGAAGTACTGGGCACCAACTTCCTGGCTCAGGTTCACACTGGCTTGTTGCAGCTACTAGTTCGCTCCCAGCGCAACCACAAGTGCAGGGAAATAAAACTCGCACCATTAAACATGCAGGATGACCTGGTAAGGAAAGCACTCAAAACAATGCTGATAATTTCTATTTTTCTTAATTTGAGACTTTAAAAAAAGAAATAAACCCACTGTGACTCTAAGTGTAAAATCCATTTAATAGCAAGACACAGTTAAATGGTTATAGTGGTTATCTTTATTGTCCATCTTGGTATAGATTTTTAAGAAAGAAATGGGTATTGAGGGGTTTTACAGGCTTGGTATATTAGTACAGTGTTTTGTGTGTGTTTGAGCATGCACCTCAGCCCCCCCACATGCACAGCAAGCTTCAAAAAGAACAGGAGTACTTGTGGCACCACATCCGAAGAAGTGGGTTGTAGCCCACGAAAGCTTATGCTCTAATAAATTTGTTAGTCTCTAAGGTGCCACAAGTACTCCTGTTCTTTTTGCGGATACAGACTAACACGGCTGCTACCCTGAAAACAGCAAGCTTTGTCTGCCTATGCCATGTACTGCATTTAAAAATATGCCAGGGAATTTTCCCAGTGTATCACAGTTGTAGAATTTAATTGCCATTAAACATCTGTGCTAAGGAACTTTCCTCTGGTCTAGTGTAAAAATGTACTGTGTATTCAATGGCTTTCAAGTCTCTTCACGGGGGGTGCATTAGTTTAGTAGTTGCGCACTTGGGTTTCTAATAAAACCTATCATCCAGACTTGAACTAACTTGTTTATGCTGTCTGTATTGCACACCTGTGTGTGTTTTATTTACCTATTTCTTTTTTTCTTTGCTTTTGCATTGCAAATGAACTACATGTGTATACCACATGAACAGGTGGTATAAAGAAAAGGCTGCTTCATTGAACACCAGTAGCATTTGTAAACTCATTAGATTTTTAGATATTTTGAATTACTCTTCTAGATATACGCAAACAGCAGAGCATCTATATGCATGTGGTAAACTGTTAGTGAAATGCATGGGGAATTAGGTGACGGACTTTTCCTTTAGCAATAATAGGAAATATAGCTTCAATTCACTAAGCTGAAAATTACAACCTAGATTACATGGGCTGTCAGAAGGTGCAGTCACCATGAGGAAAAAAGAGACATTTTCAGGGACTGTTACAGGTTCAAAAGTTTCACATTCTGAGAAGGCTTACTGAGGAGTGCTGGAACAATTCTCCCCCCCACAGTCCTAGTTCCAGCACCTCTGGGCTTGCTTTAGATTCTTGGTGCTTCTTAAAAGGTCCAGCATGTGTGTTGGTTCCAAAACAACAACAAACAACAACAACAACCCACTTTTATCCAAACTCTCTGAATCTATGAGCCCTAGCCTTCAAAACACACGATCCTCCACAGCACAGGCCTAAGACCTCTTCTCAAAGGCACATTTAGGATACGTTATAAGGGTGGCACTAGTTGGGGCATCTTGACTATTCTGTCATGGCTACACTGTTCACTTCACACCTTCCTACATGGCATAGGCTTATATTTCAAAATATTAGGATTCACAGGTATTCTAGAATCAGCTTATAGTGTCTGTCTAATTTAAGCTACCCATATTTCCTTCTGTACTACTTAATTGAGATCTCTTGGATTTCTATCTGAAGAGCAACTGATGATGACACTGCTTTGATATATGCAAATTCAAAGTTCTCGTGTCATAAGAACTTAAAAATTAAAAGGTTAAATTTGGCCTTGAATACAAGATTTTAAATCATGTGCTAATTAAGGAAGTATCTTTTTTTCCATGACAAACTTCAATCAGCAGCTGTGAACACCACCCTATTATTTGTGGCAAGAAACTAGCACTGTTTCATGCTGAAGCTCATTGAATTGAGGACAGCACGAATGAGTCTATTAAGTATAAGAGGGCAGTATGCCCTGTACAATTATTGTATTTTTAGGTTTGCACTGCAAGCTTCTTTAACCACTAATTTCAGTGAGTCTAATAGTTATTTTACATCCAAAAACCCTGACATAAAAAGAACACAAAGGTTGCAAAGTCAAGCACCCAGAAGTTTGGAAATGGCAGAATTAAGGTTGCATTTGTTAGTGTTAATTATGATCATGATCACATACAATTCTATGCCCCCTCACCCCCAGGCCTCCTGCCTCATTCAATGACAGACTGGACTTGGTCCCTGAATTAGTAGTTATTCTATATTTTTATCCTCATGGTTGGCTGGTTGGCCTCAGGCCTGCCTTACTGCACACTATCCAAACCCTGCTCTGAAGACAGGGGGAAATGGGTAACCAAAGCTCCCAGTGATTCCGGTTGTAGCTGTGAGTGCTCAGCACTTATGCAAATACAACTCCAGCATCTCAGGTTGGGCACCTAGAAAGTGAAGAACACACAAATAGTGACCACCTGTGAAAAGTTTGGTTTAAGTGATTTGCCCAGCAACTCTGTAGGAGCAGAGGTAGGGATAGAATCCAGTTCTCCCTGGTGGCATTCAGCCAACTTAACCATGAGCCTGTCCCATCTCTTCCTGCAGTCCTGTGCCTTGTTAATTTCACACCTTCCAATGTTTGCAACAAATAAGGCAGGGGTCCTATAGACCACGGCCTGATTCACTATACAACTCTGATTCATCCCCTGAGTACTGTCCAGCCTGTGCATTGAATGAGGCAGGTTTCCTGTTGGTGGGGAACCCCCTGCCCCCCAGAATGTGAACCTCTAATTAAAGATTGTATCATAATGCACGTATACAAGGGGTCTAGTTTAGGTTTGCATTGGCAACTTCAATTCTGGCATTCCCTAACCTTTGAGTGCTTGTCTTTGTATCCTTTACATAGTCTCTTACTATAAGAAGTTACATACAAAAAAATGTTGTAATAAAAAAGCAAACTGAAAAAAAAATTAATTGTGAATCCATACTGTTCCACACTTGGTTCACCAGCAGGTTTAGAATCTTCAGAACCATACTGCAAACCTATGCCACTTAATCTAACAGTATAACTGATAAACAGAAATAGGTTATTATCCTCCATATATATACACACACACTACCCATCTGAATTTTCTGCATCCAACCTTAGTGCCAGCTGTGAATTTGAAATCACAGAAAAAGACAGTATCTTGCACCTAGTTCCAGCAACCACTGCTTCAGTGGCCTTCAGAGCCAAGTAGAACAACTTCAGGGTAAATTCATCTGTGAAGTCCTGAGATGAGGCATACTGAGTCTACTGTGAGGCTGGAGCATACACAATCAACATATAGAAGCTGTGAGAACACAGAGCATGCTAAGGGTACACAGAATCTTTGGAGAATGTACCTGCCAAAGTCAAACAAGCCTCTATGCAGAATATGCAAACTGTGATTTTCATGGGCTTATAGTTTGACCAAAATTTGGGCACATTTTCACATAGACAGCAAAAGGCACATACATCCCTCACATCAAGCCATTGCCTAGTAAATTTTAAGTCCTTGCTCTAAAGCATGGCAATGTTAGAGTTTCTCACTGAAGCAGTTGTAAGAATTTTTTTTAACATAAGCAAAACATTACCCCCCCCCAATTTTGTTCTTAGAAATGATTGAGCCATGTTTGCTGAAACATCTCAGAAACAATAAGCATGAGGCAGACACCTGGCATGGAAAATTTCAGTCTGAATGATCTGAGTTTGGCAAAGTTATAAGTAACTCAAAACAATCTCAGAATGGGAAGTGTCAGGGAAGCTTTATTACAGATGGTGCTACCGCCATTCCCTTTAATTTCTTTCCTGCTGTCTTAGAAGCCAGAGCTAAGTCATTGTCTCTCACACCATGTTTATTATACAAACTCAAAAAACTAAACCAAATATATTATCATTTGCATTTATCCTGGCTGCACTCCCCCATCATTCCAGTCCACTCAAAGCCCAACTGCAGTTATATTAGCAATGCAAATTACACTTCCATGGCTCATTTTGCCTTCCCTGTCTATTTTGCCTTTGGATAAATTATAGCATTTTTTACCCAGCTGATGAATTAAGCCCCAGTGTATTCACTGAAGTCAGTGAGATTGCACTGAGGTTGCTGAGAGGAGAATTTGGCCAAATGTGCCCTTTCTTGTGTGAAATATTAGCAGTGGTTAGTGTGGCAGGGTCACTTGTTTTGTCTCAGTGCTTTTATCTGTTCTGCTCCTCAGTAAGACGGTGCTTCCAAATGGCTACATGCTTTCAAGCACATTTTAATAATTCATCATGAACAGCTAGAGTAAGCAAGATAAATAACACTGTGTGCTCTATGGCGGCACCTCAAAGACAAGAAGTGTAAATCCTGTTTAACTTCACAACCATTGTGATCGCCTTGCAGTTTACAATCATGTTGTAAACCCCATGTTACAAATGCTTTCCTATTTAAACTTAAGACTTTCAAACCAAAAGGGAGAAGGGAGAGAAAAATAAATATCTTTCCCCCCTCTTATTTGAAAAGATTTAAGAAGAGACAGAAACAAAATTATCCATAGCACAATGTGACAACAAGGAAGATTTTTAAAAAATAAGACACATTCAAAGACAGTCAGATAACACTTTTAAAATTAATTATACAAGACGTATGTACATAGCAACTTTGTATCATCTCAATCATCTGTAGTTTTTTTTTATCTTCTAATTTTCTCAAAGGAGCTATTTGTTAAGACTTATTCAGCTTTACTTTTTTATAGACATAGGGACCATTTATTCATTCTATTTCTAAGTAGCTCTGCATTATCCCTTTGAGGAAACCTCACTCACATTAGCACATTACATCACATGCTCCTTTGACTGTATGCTGCACTCCTTCCCCTGCTATTATTTTCTGGGGCTTTATGTCCTTATGAGGCACTGCAGGGAGGAGAGGAGGAGCTGGAGAACAGTGGGAGCTGATACTGTTCACATCAGCTCTTTGCCCTCTATCAGACTTGGGGGATGGGAGAAGATTAGTAGGGCATACGAACAGTGGGGGTACCAACAGCTGCATGGCTTCTGATTGAACCATGATGCAAGGAGGAGGGGAGCAGTACAGCAGCCTCTCTACATGCATGTTCCAGGATATGTGACACTGACATTTGATTCCCTCACAGATCCTAAACCCAGTCGGTTTTGCAGTTCTTTCCCCCTTCATCAAGTTTTTCCAGAGATGATGATGATTTGTCTCCCTCAGATTAGCCATGTGTTTAGTTCTGTATCCAGAAAGTCTGTTTTACCTAGATGGTCAAACATGGCTTCATCACATTCCTGATAGAATTTTTTGGTCCTCCAAATCAAACTTGTTCTCCATCCTCAAGTACCATGTTGGCTTTGCTGACAATTCAGTGTTTCCACACTTTACCCCTTATATTTGGACTTTTCTGACATTCAGATCCCCTGAGTTGCTGGCTGCCTCCTTCAAAATGCTGATCATCCTGAACTCTGGCACCTCATATGATCAGGCTCTAGGTAAGGCTCACCTCATACAGTTAGAAGGAACAATAATTTATATTCCTGTAGTTTCATTCAGAAGGACCCTCAAAGCACTTTACAAGCTGATTTATAAGCCATCAATTCTGTGCCAAAATCACTGAATCTCACTCTGAAATTCTGCTGGTGATGGTGCGAAACACAGTTACTGTGCTCTAAAAAACTATAGGAGCTTTGTTAGGCAGACAGAATGGAATTACCAACAATGAACTTGGACTCAGGGAGGTTAAAGAGGTGTGTAACTTTTGCCATCCATGTTTTAGCACATTTCAAGTGTCTTAAGACCCAAGTATTATTATTATTTATCAACTATCATATACTGATAACTACCAAATACAAAAATCATGTAAGGAAATATTTAAAAAGTTAATAGTATATTGTGCTGCTTTATCTTGATCGATCCATGCTGACTCTTACCTAGTTCTTTATGATGCCGGGTTTCTTTTTACACATGATGCTTAAGGCAACATTACCAGCTGGTAGAAAAGAAACACATGACCAAGCAAATGCACATTTATTTTTGTTATTAGTGTATTACATTTTTTGGCACTTTGTGTAGGAGAAGGAAGAAGAAATCTTTACTTGATGTTTTATGCAGTAGGACAATTATTTCCCTGATTTGTTCCAGATACTAAAGCACTGTCTGTAATGTATGCTGCTGTAATTAGTCAGCAGGTGTTTGCATCAGGTAGTCATAATGGATTTTTAAAAGGCTTTAGAATGCCAATATTGGTTAAACAGACTTAGTTGCTTTGGAGATTTTATGGCAATTTTCCGTACTAGGCTATTCTTTGAAAAATTAGCACATTTTCAGATAACTATAATAGAGGAGAGTTGAGTGGATGCCTCCTACTATGGGACAATTCTGATGTTCACAGGCATAGCGGGTATGCTGTTCTCTGCACCACTTATATACCACCTTTAGCATTGCCACACTTTATTATCATTCTTGCATGTGTAGCAGATCTGCCAAGACTTCTGCCTGATGCAATAGTATCTCCCATTTGGGATTTTTCTCCTCCTCCCCTGCCAGCCACTCCCTAAATTCCTGCCAGCTCCCACTGTACCCGGTATATGTCAGGCATTATTTACTAATTTGTTAATTTTTCCTTCTTTACTTCTGAGTGGGGAGCATAGTATTTCAATCACTTCACCAAATAATTAGATTGGACGAATGACTGGGATATTTTATATATTTCTCTTGGGAAAGAGGGCCAACATTTCTGTATCTATTTAATTTAATGATGAAGGTAGGACTGAGTAATAATCAAACTGCTAAACCTAAAATGAATTCTGTCTCACACACTAAGTATCGTGATTATTTTCCAGAATATGATATAAACACTGGTCATTACTATAATAATAATAATAATGCGAACAAAGTTGCCATACATCAACTCCATATAATTAGAACAGGAAATAAGGATGGTGCCTTACATACCATCTGTGATAACTGCTGAAAAATAGTCTGTAATGGTGACCATTTTCTCTCTGCATGTAAGTGCATGGGTATTTTTGTTGTTGTCGCTGTTTGTTGTAAAAATGGAGCACCCAAGAGAAACCTGAAGACGAACCTTAGTGAGGAAGGCAGAACAGTCGACCAACACTATAAAGCAGATGGAAGCAACGGCTAATGCCAGAAAGGGATGGAAGCAATTAATTTCCACCCTGGGTGCCAACAGTGACAGGGGAAGGATGAAAAAAAATATACCTTTAGTTGCTTGTAAACTATATTTGTACATCTGGAAAAAGAGAATAAACAAAATCAAATATACAGTAGAGGTGTACAGCCAAATTCTACCATTAGATGCGTGCATGCAACTCCCTTTGTCAATTATCCATCACCATGCATTGATGTAATGCTGCCATGAGCCTTCACAGTTGAGATGCTGTACTGTATCAGTTTCTATAAGAAATTATAGATGAAATTGCTTTCCTGGGTTCTTTTCACGCACTTAAGTTAGCATTCTGGTACTGTAAATTTGACAACACCAATTCCAATTCCAAATTCCGAAAAGAAAATATTTAAAATACTGCCCTGTAAATTGTTCTCCTTGAAAATGTAATGCCACTACAGTACTTGAAAACAACAAAAGTCACCACATTGACATTGTTGTAAAACTTAAATGTTGAAAAGAATCCCTAGATGTTGATTTAATGTTATATTTTTAAAATAAAAGATATATCACAGACAAGGTGGTAATCTCCATATTATAAATTGCAAAGCAACGTGCTCATGTGATAAACTGCATTTATTGTTCATCTTTAACTGCCTCACCTGCACTCTGCCCACTTTTCCATCTCCCATAGGCTGATCATAATATATAAAACCTGAGACCTTTTACAGAATTAATTTTTAAAATGCAAAAAATAGTTTTCTGTGATTTTAAATAATTTTAATTCTTCAACCCACTTCTGGCACTGTAAAAATTAATAAAAATGGATTACCTTTAAAAGCCTTGAGGTGCCATAAGAATATTTACAGTTAATGAAAATTCAACATACTGCACATTAATTGTCAGTAAACAGAACTACATTTGAAGGACACTCTGATACCTGTAGGAAGTGAACCAAAAAGTCTTTTAAAAATTTTGGGGCATATTAAAAAAACGTATTTCACCATGCTACACACTTGTTCATAAAAGATTCATCTCCCCCCCCCATCCTGCTTTTGTTGCCTCCAAGTCATATCTAAATAAGACTGTAAGGCATTCAAGACAGAGACTTTGTCTTCTTATATGTACTGCAGCGTCCTCTGTATCCTTTTAGGTGCTAAGCATTAATTAATAATAATAATAATAGTACCAAAAGGCTGAAACGTGATCTCTTAAGTAAGACCTCACCATTAAATCCTTAAATGCAAATGAAAACTAGACTACCAAAAATAGAGGTCCACAATATACAGTGATAATTCAAAGAGATCATATATGACAGAGTTTAAGAGCATTTGAAATGCTGCTTAAAACAAGAGAAGAATTGCAATGAAATAGCAATAGCAATAATCTAAAAGAAATACAAGCAAAGCCTCCCATTTACTAAAGAAAATAAATCAGTATCACTTAGTGTCAGTTATTAATTTGTTGAACAGTGGAGGTCATTTCTTCAAAGACAAACATCAGCTGCTGTATTTTTCTTTTAAAGAAAAAATGAGCACATCTTTAAAAAAATATGGAATCAACATTTCAGCTGAAAAGGACATTACATATATGAAAGGAGCAGAAAGCAATCATAATGAACTTAGTCAAATTCTTTTTTTCCTCTGTTTTTGGTCAGTACAACACATTATATTTTACTCTGATTTTATGTTGCTAGAACCACATTTCAAGGTTTATTAGTAGCGGTGGTGGTGGTGGGGGGAGTTCCTTAGTTTAGTACTTTTGAGGAGATTAAATCAGATGCTTCTATTCATTTAAATTTGTTAGAAGGAATGGGAGGTCTGTTTTTGGAACACATTTACAAGCACTTTTTAAAATGTTGTCTTTGTAATTGCACATCTCCATTTGCTTGGATGAAATGTCAAGAAAGGTTTTATTCTATGCAGTTTTTACTTCATGAATATGCTACTGTAAATCTGTTGATTAGTTTACTTGTTCATTTGATAGTCAAACCATTGAATACAGCAAAAACTGACGCTGCTCTATTTCAGTCTTACAGTGGAACTCTGGAAGTTTGTGTCTCAATAGGGGAAACACTTCAAAGGAATCCTGGGAGCAGAAACTGGTTTCTGCATGCACCACCCTGGGGAAGAATGCAGGGTCCATTTTAATCTGCCTGGCCAACTCTTCTGGCCAAGTCTGGACAAGAGAGGGAGCCATGACACATTAGGTAATCAGACATCATTATGTTTAAACTTGATAGATAGTTGGCATGATGGATTTGGAGCGGCTTTATAATCTATGAATGCAGTACGTTGGCCTGATCATTAGGATATTTACTGTATGAATACAGTGGTTTAGTTTAATAGGGGGCAGTTGAGAAAATCAAGCAGGAAAGAAAAACAATGGCTCAAGATAAACTACTGTTCAAAAGACTGTTAAGAGTTGTTAAGAGACAACGCTAGGACATGAAAAGGCCTGGGAACATAGGAGGTCAGTTATAAAGAAATGCTCTTTCAAGAGAGGGGAGTAGTTGTTTGGGGGAACAAAAGTGAGACACAGACATCTACTAGGGCTACCTGAAGAAGCTAAGCCTGCCTAGGCTGCCATCAGACCATATTCAGACTAGATAAGAGATTTGTGTGTGTAGACAGTTTGTAGCTTTTTTTCCTCTAACTGCTTTGTTCCTCCTGCAAAACAAACAATGACCTGTTAATAAGGCCGTTTTGCCACCGCTTACCACTGGTACCGGCTCCTAAAGGGAAGAACTGCAGGTGCTCAAACTCAGCTGGACAAGCACAGGTGATACACATGGCACTGTAGCCCAGGACAGAGTGGGAGTGTTGCAGAATTGCACCCCAGGAGAGGCAAAGGTACAAGACCTGGCACCTGAGGGGGTACACTCTGAGATTATAATGATGACAGAGGTGCAGCTAGCCCTGTTACCATGATAATGTACTGATCTATAAATACTGTTCATGACATTCAAGATTTCTAAATTCAGCCTTTTCTATTAGAAAACTTGTCTGGGAAAGTAGCTGAGACACCAGGGAAGAACAGCTAAGTGCAATTTCTGCCAGGGAACACTGAAGAGTAAATTAATGCTTTCTCTTCACCACTGAACTGCCTGTCTGCCTCTTTCCAGCATCAGTAACCTGACAGTGCAGCCCCTTTAACTTTTATTTATTTTAGATAATCTGAATGAGGAGATGTTTCAAGTTCCTTAATTCTGTTTAACTAAAGGAAACTAAAGCTATGGACTACTAGTGGCACCTTATAACTAGCAGGTGTGTGTATTAAATATATGCAAAAAACCTGTCCAGATTTTGGATTCCTTTCTAAATTAAAGCTTTTATTATCTTTAAAAAAAATAATTAAAAATAAGAGGGAAAGCTTTGAATTTGCTTACATCCATTTTCATAGATTCATAGGTTCTAAGGCCAGAAGGGACAATTGTCATTATCTAGTCTGACTTCCTGTATAGCACATGCCATAGAACTTCCCCAAAATAATTCCTAGAGCATATCTCCTATTAAGACATTGAATCTGGATTTAAAAATTATCAGTGATGGAGAATCCACCACGATCCTTGGTAATTTTTCCTATGATTAATTACTCTCACTGTTAAAAAAATTATGCCTTATTTCCAGTCTGGATTTGTCTAGCTGCTGCTTCTTCCAGCCAATAGATGATGTTATACCTTTCTCTGCTAGACTGAAGAGTCCATTATTAAATATTTGTTCCCAATGTAGGTTAGTACAGATTGTAATCAAGTCACCCCTTAACCTTCTCTTTGTTCAGATAAATAGATTAAGCTCCTCGAGTCTAACACTATAAGGCATGTTTTCTAATTCTTTATTCTTGTGGTTCTTCTCTGAACTCTCTCCAGTTTACCAACATGCTTCTTGAATTGTGGACCACAGAACTGGATCCAGGATTCCAACAGCCATCACATCAATGTCAAATTCATGGGTAAAATAACCTTTGTTCTCCTATTTCAAAATCCCTGGGATCACATTAGCTCTTTTGGCCACACCATTTTCTTTTCTCAACCATCTCTGCATAATAGGCTTAGTACCTTGCCATATCTGAAGAACTAAAGCCATTTTACAAAGGTTAATATTATTTATGTCATTAATAGAGCGGGTCAGATATTTTTAAATAAAATGTTTTTTTAAGTCAGAAAATACTAATTTGTTGAAGGCAACAGAAGGTCCTGTGGCACCTTTAAGACTAACAGAAGTATTGGGAGCATAAGCTTTCGTGGGTAAGAACCTCATCTGAAGAAGTGAGGTTCTTACCCAAGAAAGCTTATGCTCCCAATACTTCTGTTAGTCTTAAAGGTGCCACAGGACCCTCTGTTGCTTTTTACAGATTCAGACTAACACGGCTACCCCTCTGATAATTTGTTGAAGCCAAGTATTTTCAACGGAATCTTTATTTGGGAAGCTCTTGCAAAGTCAGGATGGAAATGTTGGTCAAACTAAAGAGAGAAAGAGATATCACCCATCCCAGAAGTGCCAATAGCCTGGTTAGGATATTCACCTGGGATGTGGAGACCCATGTTCAAGTCCCTGCTCTGTGTAGTTCAGAGCAGGGACTTAAAGCCAGATCTCCCACTGTGACAATCAGGGTCCAGACACCTCAAGAGGAGACCAGGGGGTCTGAGTCCCAAAGAATAAGCAGTTGAATCAAGAGGTTGCATATAATGTTGTTGTATATAAAATATGCCGAGTAAGGTCTTTTATGAAAGCTTCATCACCCAGTCCAGAATGTTACAGTCTGAGATGTGTACAGACTATGGTTATGAGTCTGTGTCTATAGAATAATATGCTCATGACTGATAATACAATTTCAAGTACACCTCACAGCAGGGGGGACCCATTCCAAGCCAGTTGTTTACAAAACTATCTTCAAGTACCCAGCCATTGTCTAGCCGCGAAGAGACAATGGCGGACCATAAGCGTTAATGGGAAAACATCAAAACAACTTGAAACTGAAAAGAAAACTCTAGTCTTGGAAAACTGAGGGCATGTCTACACATGCCTCAGTTAGGTCAACTTACAGCCACTACAGTAATTACTAAGGTGGCTGATGTCCACACTGCGCTCCTTCTGTCAGAGGTCCGTGCCCTTACCAGGAGTGCTTCCACAGATTTGAAGAGGGACAGTGTATGGGGCTGAGAGCCCAGGGTCTGAGCTCTGCACAGCTCCCCACTGGAAGCCCAGCTGCCCCCCCAGGCTTCTCTCCTCTCCCCACCCCAGCCGGGAAGCAGGTGGGGGAAAGTGCCAGGCATCTCTCGCCTCTGATGGGGAGAGCCATGCCTGGAATCTGGTCAGCTGCCATGCTCCTGGTGGGGTACTGAGAGGTGGGGGCAACCAGGCTCCCTGCTGGGAGTGGGGAACCAGGACCCAGGGGGCAGTAGAGCTCCCAGCAGGGAGTGGGGAGCCCAGGTGGCAGCCCGAGTTGGGAGCGGAGTCCCGGCAGCAGTTCTTGCTGCCTTATGTCCGCCTAACTGTGTAGTATAGATCAGGGCTTAGAGGAGCTAATTTCTCTCATCATAAATGACCACAGTCTGAGGCTTTGTCTACATTGCCACATTTGTTGGTCAAGGGTGTGGAAAAAAAAACACGCCCCTGACTGACGCAAGTTTCACCGGCAAAAGTGCTGTCGGCAGGAGAGCCTCTCCTACCAACTTAGCTAATGCTGCTCATTGGGGATGGTTTAATTATGTCAGCAGGAAAAGCTCTCTCCTGCTGGCAAAGAGCGGCTACGTGGGAGACCTTACTGCAGCACACCTGTAGCAGTATAGCTGTGCCGCTGTAAGATCCATAGTGTAGACGTTGCCTTAGAGAGAGGATAAAAACCCTGTAAGCCTTTAAAAGGTAAGAGGTATGAAGTGAAGGACATCCATAAACTGAGGGCCAAAAACTAGAGGGCCAAAAACCAAAAGCTATCTCTGGAACACTGGATCTCCTCTTTGATAGGGGTGGCTGGGAAATTGTTCAGAGGCAATAGATAACTTATATTAGAAAAGAGAATTTAGCTAATATAGAAGGATAAAGCTGAAGCTGTATCTTTATTTTCTGTGTAACTTGTATGACTTTGCTTTTCCTTACTATTTCCTCTTTGAATCTGATTTTGTCTATTAATAAACCATTTATTTTTACCCCAAGAAGGTTGCTTTTGTTCAGACTGCGTGGAGCGTGTGCACAAAAGTGAACTGATAAGTGCAGGAAAGGCCAAGTCTGGTAGTTAAGAACTTAGGGTAGACATATTTGGGGAGACTTGGAACCAGAAAGGCTATTGAGGAGGCAAGGGGTCTCATGTAATGACAAAGTATGTGCATGGGCACGCGTGTATGATTTTTCTGCATTTTATTCTTTTTTAGCCCCTCCGATCTGACAAAACGAAGAGAGAATGAGTTGGATTCTTCAGCTTAGCTCAGCTTAGTTCCCCCACCCGCCCCATTCTGCTTCCACACAGACTCTCAGGATGGTTTGATAAGGCTTTTGTACCATATTGTGGATATCATTCTGTTTATCAATCACCTCTCAATAATTCCCAAAACACCTACCCCAATGGACAGCTTTCTAGAACCTGAAATAGTAAAATGTACTTACCCATCTGTAGGGAGGTTTGGTCGGATTCGTCCCCCTCAGGGACGGTGGGGAGCCAGACCGCCTTGCTACTTGGGTCAGGTGTGTTGGGGAATTAGCTTGGCTGTGTGGCAAACAGTCAGGAGCTCCGGCCCTCTGGCAGGGGCTGAGCAAACAGTTCAGTAGTACCAAGCTCCGGCCCTAGATCAGGGCAGGCAACAAACAGTCAGTAGCTCAGGCCCTCAGGCAGGGGCTGAGCAAACGGTTGAACAGCAAATCCCAGGCTCCTGGCTCTGAGCAGCCGGGGAGAAGGGGAAACTGCCACCCATGAGGTGGGTGGCAGGGGGGACACAGGCCCACCCACTCCACTGCATCCCAGCCCAGGGCCCTAGCAGCGGCAGAAGACCCGCTGCTGTGTCAGTGGGGATCCTGACCGCAACACACTGACATTGGCTCTGGCAGTGTTGCAGCCAGACTCGGGTCGGCTGCTCCCGGGCTACTTCCTACCTCCCCCTCTAGAGGTACCTGGGTCCGGACGGCATCCTCCACGGGGTCACACATGGGCTCCTCGAGGTAGCTGGCAAGCGGTTGGTTTGGCAGCTCCTTGAGGTAACTGACAAACGGTAGGCCTGGCAGTTCCTCAGGGTAATGGGTGAGCGGTAGGCTTGGTAGCATCTCTGGGCTCGGGCTACCTTCAGGCGTTGGCTTGTCTGGCCAGTCCTCGGTTTGGCCACCGATCGCCGTGGTCTCCCCACTGGGAGCTACACCACAGGTGTCTGGTCTCTCCGGTGGCTGAGCCGGAAGTGAGCTCTGGGCTTTTATACTTCCTGTCCTGCGCCTTGACCTCTGAGGGGCGGGCGCAAGGTTTGCTGGCTCCACCCACTTTGGTGTCCCATGAGGCTCGTCCCCCTCTGGGGCAGTGGGGAGCTAGACCGCCTCGCTACACCATCCATAATTTTTCCTGCTCAGAAGTGGGCATCTTGAGCTCCCTGATCCATCACACCTGGGAAGTAGCTAGCCATAAAACAAATATCCACAAACAGGAGGCAAACTTAAAACATCAGGAAAAATTCTCTTTTGGTGTTTTTGTTTGATTATGTTGCTTGTCTTTGTGTTTTGTTTGTTTGGGGTGCTTTTTTTGTTTTGTTTGTTGTTTTTTTCTTGTTTCATTTTTCTTCTTCCTGCCCCCATGATAGGAAGGGTTTTACTGAAGGAAAAGCAATGGACACTGCAGAACCGTTTGTCCAAAAGCCATATCAAACACAACACAACACATCAATTTTAAAATGATGGCTAGAAGAGTACACTGAAGACCAGGTAGCCAGATGGCAAAATTACATGAATGAAGCAGTTCAGGAAATGACCTGATTGAGTGAGCCCTCAGAAAAGGAGGGCAATCTTTTATAAAATGTGTGCAGGTTTTTTTTTATTATCAAGTGTTATAAAAGATCAACTACTGGTGATGAACAAAGATACAAAACCTATGGACATATTACACCAGACTGTTTTTCCTAACTTTTCTACCAACACCAATATTGGGACAGCTCCATCAAAAATAGTGAGAGCAATAATTTTTATCAATGTACTATGTAGACTTTTTCTGAGCCTCAGGGTCACATGGTATTTGTGGTTAAAAGTCCAATAGCTACAGCGTCTTCTTTACATGTGTTGCTTTCAGCCCGTACTTTTTTCCTGTCCCTCTCTTTTGAAGTGCATGCCATCTGTTTTTTTTTCCCCCCTCTCCATTGTCCCTGCTCTGACTTTGATGCTTGGTCACATACTTATTATTACCTCAATCCCCTTCCTTCATCAAAGGCCACTTCCCTTCCCAAATTGCTGACCCACCTGATTTGCTGTCTTCCTCTCATTTCCTGTCTTAACAGCCTTGCTTAACTCCCTTACTCACCATTACTTTTCATTTTGTCCGTCACTGAATCCTCTCACTATGGCCACCACTTGATATTCAGCATTTCACAAGCCTCTGCTCTTCCCCATCCTGTTTCTTTCATGATCTTTAGCCTATCCACCTCCTACCTATATTCCTTTATCTCAGTATTCTCTTCACAACTTTTATCATGTAGCCTCCTATAGTGGAACGGTGTTTCACTTCCTCTCTGCCAAGCCCCCAACTTTTTCTTTCAAGTCCCTCTTTAGAACAGTCTTCTTCCATGATTCTCTTTCCTTCATTGCTTTCCATAATCTTTGCTCACTTTCCCTTCCCTGAATAGTTGTCCCATGTCTTGCTTTGTTGCTTTGTCTTCTCATTCTTAGATAGTAAGCTCTTCAAGGCAAACAATATGTTTTAAATTTTATATGGCACTGCACCAAAGTATGATGTTATACACATGGGCTGAAATCCTGGTCCCATTGACTTCAATGGGCCCTGGATTTTACCCGTGATTTTTAATAGTAATAATGTGTTTGTAGTCTTCCATAAAAAGGCACTATAGAATTACTTTAACAATTGTTTAAAATATGGTAAAATATTATACTACAAAGTATTTTCTTGTAACATTAAAAATATATAAAGCCCTCTAGTAGTATGAGCTCATGGATTATTTTAAAAAGTACAAAGTATCATAGAAGACAGTCCCTCAAATCTCTATGCATTAAGCCATGCATGCATGTATAAATATTGATTACTCCCGAAAACTTTAATCTAGTTAGATGAGTGAAAGTATACAGTAACATGAAGGTTTGTAACAGAGGTGCTCAGTTGTGCCAGTATATTAAGGGTTAGGTACTGTTTCCTTTATAGATACTGGGGGAGATTTTCAAACATGGCTATGGGATTTAGGAGTACAAGTCCCACTGAAAACAGCCCAGTGAGGCTTACTGAGGGTCAGACACTGCCTCCATTACTGATATGTGGTGAAATTCAGGCTCTAGTTGTTTTAACAGGAGTTTCACCATTGACTTAAATGGAGTCAGGCTTTCACCCACTTTCATTGATGTCAGTGGGCTTTGGATCAGGGCTGTTGAATAATACATCATTTGCAAATAGTCCTGTTGAAATCAATGAGACTGTTTGCAGAATAAGATATTCAATGTGGCAGGTGGCAGATTCTGACATAGATAACAATTATTATTTCCTTTGGTTTATTTATTATTCTTGGTTTTTTAATAGGAGTCCACCAGAAAATCTCAATTGAATATTTCCCACAGAAATGAAGACAAGATATCAGACAAAACACACTTTTAAATAGTAACCAAAGCCACCTAAAAACATACCATTTTCAATTAATTAGCTAATAATATAACATAGTAGGTGGTAAATGAGCTAATAAAATATGTAATATAATTCTATGTTGGAGTCCAAAACCAAGAGTTAAAATAACATTTGTTTGTAGTAATTTGTATAAGCTGCCTGGCAGGTGGTGAGTGTTGTGCTATCTCAGAAAAATTATAGCAGGAATAATCTCATTATTAGTATCAGTAATGGAAGGATATTCTGTGAATCTTTTCCAGAACTCATTCTGTTAGTGTTATAAACACACCAATCAGTGATAGGTATTACTTTAAAAAAACAAAAGCAACAACAACAAAAAAAACCCTAAAGGCATCATTGCCAGCAAGTTAGCAGTACACTGAGTAACTGCACTGAAAAATAATTTCAGTGAAAACTCCTAAAATGATTTACAAAATGTTGAAACAAGTAACTTATACCGGTGCTACAGAATTATAGAATAAAAGAACAGAAAAATCACCATGACAGAAATCCAACACAAAGACATACCGTATGATTAGAAAATGCATACGAAAGGGTTTGTAACCTACAGAAATACTGAGGCAAAAACATCATACTGGGCTTGAATCTGCACCTCTGACTTTAATAGGACTTTTTAGAACAACAGGGACAGGAACTGGCTCACTTTAGATGCAGAACTTCTCAACTGAGATCACAGAATGAGTCACTGGCAGAGCGGGGAACAGATCCCAACACTCCTAATGTCAGTGACCTATTCACTGAACCATAATACCTACCTAAATGAAAAAATATTCTTAACCAAAGTCTTTTCCAGTGTCAGAAAAGGATCACTTTGAATTTTGGGAGAAGATTCCATCAAATTATTTATCTAGATTCGTGTTGATTATTCCTACTTTAGGTCTCAATTCAGGAAAGCACTTAAACATGTGTTTAAATCTAGCCCTATTCAGGACAACGTCTAAGATCATGCTTGTGTTTTAAATGCTGTCATGAATAGGGCTGCTTGCCCGAATTGGGGCTGTATAGAGGTAATTTATTATTCTACAAATAACTTTAACGTAGTGACTTTACCAAGGAGTAACATTTTGTTATTCCTAAAACAATATATTTGTTTAGCGGAATACAGTTGATAGGGAATAACTCAAGAAACAGGGTCGTTACAAATGAGATATAATGAGAAGAACACAGGATAAAGAAATCGGAAACTTAAATTAATCTGCTGAACTTCTTGGTTCTCTAATTAATGCTTCCTTTTCCCCCATTTAGAAAATATTAGATTGTTTAGCATGTAAAGAAAGTATTGGCCTCCTTGTGTTATGAAGGTAACTGGATAGGTAGGAAAAGTTTGGCCCAAAATCCTGTCATGAGCATTCATATAATGCTGATTTATTGAATGAAATATGAAGAAATTTTTCTGGAGAGAAATCACCTCCTGAGCACAGATATAATGTAAAGGACAAGTAATGGCACACAACAAACTCTTCTAACTACAATCGCATGATTCAGTGCTACTGTTTATTTTGAGTATCTAAATATACATCTGCATACATTTCCTGTCTGCAAACATATGTATGTTTTGAGGTTGTAACTTGAGTATCTATTTGTAAAAATGTAGACCAGAACGATTCAATATAAGCCAAATTTGGTAAAAGTAACACCAATACCTCCTCACCTAAATTGTTTAGACCAGATTTGAACTTGAAGCAAAATATATGATCCACTTTATAAAATGTGTGTGAAAGAGCTGGTGGAGAAGGATGGTTCAGACAGGAAAACAAGGGCTTATACTAGAAGTGGACATTTAATTATCAGGATGCTAATGGTGCCACTAACTGAAAATACATGAGAGGCAGCAGAAATTATATGTCCACACACTGGAATGGTGTGTATAGTTTAGGTACCACAATTCCAGAAATGTTATGTCAGCTGATTAAAGGGAGATCATGGAAGAACAGAATATTATTCAAGTAGTACGGATTAACGTATAAAACATAATTAACTGAAAGGCATATTAGTCAGATGAACAACAACTAAGCAGGAGGGAATATGTTAAGAGCATCTGACAGGAGGAAACATCCAGGAGGGTGACAGAACCTTCTGACAATGTAAACTCTTAGACAAAGGAATTGTTTCCCATTGGCTGAATCATATTACAACTGGATTAGGAACAGCACTTGAGAACATATTGAAGGAAAAATTTCTATGGGTATGAGGCAGGGTATGAGTGCTAGAGCATAGATAAGATAACCTAGGTCTTTTCAATTTTTAATTAAACTAAATTAAAGTCAAAAGCAGATATCCCTTTTTGATTGCAATATGGAGTTAGGCATGTGATACATGAACTGAAAATTTAATCTTTAATGACAAAGAAAGATTGGGGCACTACAAAACTGCTTTCCTATTACTAACACAGCTATATCAACATTTGATTAGTTCACAGATTGTAACTGAATTAAAGCTTTAAAGTGAAATATATGGAGTATTGATTTTTCCTGTTGACTAATCAAGAAGCAACGATTTAGACGCTGAGAGAGAAAAAAATCTTGCCAGAAAATATAATTGATGTTAAAACATGGCATGGTAAGGCAATGACAAAATCAATAGTAGACGGATATTGTGCAAGTCTGAATAATTTTCATTACCCTAAATTAAGCAGGTTAAATTCTATACTGACTTACATGCCATATAACCTTGTGGATTTCAGAGTAGAATTTGGCCTAATACCTATAGATCCAGCTACTTAAATGATACATTTTCTGTTTCTTCCTCACCTGCCTTGATTGAAGTCATTTTCTCTGCTGACATTAATGGAAGTTGGATCAGGTCCCTGCTTTTAATATTTATTGTGCAACTGTTTCCCCCCCCCCCCCCCGCCCCAGTCTTGTTGGAAAAGGTGATGATTCCAAACAGAGATCCGTGACATGATGAGGGATAAGCCAATTCAGCAAAGCACATACACACATGCTTAACTTTAAGTACATGAGCAGTCCTACTGAAATTAATTAGTGGAACTGCTCATATGTTTAAAGTTAAATACATGCTTAAATGCTCTGCCGCATCAGATTGTAAGTTTAAAGAACAGATGAACACCTAGATGATGCATTCTTGCAAATGTCCCTTGTTATAAAATATATATTTCTTCCACTGATATTTTAACTGAATTATTTAGTTCTGTAATATTTTACAAGTTTTCTGTGAATCTACCAGATATTCCAAGGAAATTGGGTCACAGGCAGTCAAGCCTAGTTGTCAGTCTGAATGCCAGAGCCCCAGATAAAAGCAGAGACTGAATTAGAGATCAGGGCTGGAGGTCAGAATCAAAATCAGAATTTGGATGCCAGAGCGAAGGGTCAAGACAGGGATGAGAGCCAAAGGTCAGAACTGGATTACCTATAGTCAGGGAAGGAAGAAGCATGGTTGCTTCCAAGGCAGGAGCAAGGCTGGGACAGGACTGGAACAAGGCCAGATTCAGTGCAGGATCTAGGCTGGAGCAGGGCTTGAAGTTAGGTAAGCCAAGGAAGGTAGAGAATCCACACGCATGTGCATTGAGTAGCCACTGATCCTCTGGGCTTAAGAGCAAGACACCTGATGCCTTAGCCAATCAGGTGTTTCTCTTGTGGCCCAGCAGCACTCATAGGCAGAGTGAGATTGGGCAGGCACAGCTGCAGGCTCTCATTCCTCACACCAGATCATCTTCTGCATGACCTGAACATCTAAAAGTGATAGGAAATCCAGTGTGGGCTTTAAATTTCCAAAATCTGTGTGGATCTAGGAAATGAGTAGACCCTTGGAGGTTCAGACCATGCCATACAATAACTTTGCTGATGTCAGAAAAATGAGGATTCAAACAGCATTAACTCTTACATACAACATTAAAATGGCCATACTGGACCAGACCAATGGTCCATATAGCCCAGTATCCTGGTAGACTGTGTGTTGTGTGAAGAAGTACTTTCTTATGCTTTTGTTTTATACCCATAGCCTAATCATTTAATTGGGTGACCCCTAGTTCTTGTGTTATGTGAAGGGGTAACTAACACTTTCTCTTTACACCATTCATAATTTTATAGACTTCTATAATATCCCTGCTTTAGTTATCTCTTTTTTTTAAGGTGAAAAGTCCCTGTTTTTTTAATCTCTCCTCATATGGAAGTTGTTCCATACCCCTAATCATATTAGACATCCTTCTCTGTACCTTTTCCAGTTCTAATATATCATTTTTTGAGATGGAACCACTAGAACTGGACACCGTATTCAAGTTGTGGGCATACCATGGGTTTATATAGTGGCATTATGATATTTTCTGTCTTCTTATCTATCCCTTTCCTAACGGTTCCTGACATTGTTAGCTTTTTTGTCTGATGCTGCATATTGAGAAGATGTTTTCTGAGAACTATCCACAATGATTCCAAGATCTCTTTCTTCAGTGGTAACAGCTAATTTAGACCTCATCATTTTGTATGCATAGTTAAGATTAAGTTTTTCAATGTGTATTACTTTGTACTTATCAACAATGAATCTCGTCTGCCATTTTGTTACCCCATCACCGAGTTTTGGGAGATCTCTTCGTAACTCTTTGCCATCATCTTTGGACTTAAATATCTTGAATAATTTTGTCTCATCTGCAAATTTTCCACCTTACTGTGTACTCCCTTTTCCATATCATTTAGGAATATGTTGAACAGCACTGGTCCCAGTATACTTCCTTTCTCCCCTGTGAAAACTGACCATTTATTTCCACCCTTTGCTTCCTATATTTTAACCAGCTACTGATCCAAGAGAGGACCTTCCCTCTTACCTCATGACTGCTTAGTGTGCTTAAGAGCCTTTGATGTCAAAAACTTTCTGTAAGTCCAAGTACACGATATCCACTGGATCACCCTTGTCCACATATTTGTTGACACCCTCAAAGAATTTTAATAGATTGGAGAGGCATGATTTCCCTTTACAAAAGCTGTGTTCATTCTTCACCAACATATTATATTTATCTATGTGTCTGATAATTTTGTTCTCTACTATAGTTTAAACAATTTGCCTGGTACTGAAGTTAGGTTAACAGTCCTGTAATTGCCAAGATCACCTCTGGAGCCTCTATTAAAAATCAGCATTACGTTAGCTACCCTCCTATTATCAGGAACAAAGTCTGATTAAATGATTGGACACCACAGTGAGTAGTTCTGCAATTTCATATGTAAGTTCCTTCAGAACTCTTGGATGAATACCATATTGTCCTGGTGACTTATTACTGTTTAATTTCTGAATTTGTTCAAAAGCCTCCTCTACTGAAACCTCAATCTGGACAGTTTCTCAGATTTTTTACCTAAAAAGAATGGCTTAGGTGTGGAAACCTCCCTCACATCCTCTGCAGTGGAGACTGAAGCAAAAAAAAAAAATACTTTAGCTTCTCTGCAAAGGTCTTCTCTCCCTTGAGTACTCCTTTAGTAGCCCCACTGATTGTTTGCCAGGCTTTCTGCTTCTGAGACACTTAAAATGTTTATTGTTAGTTTTTGTGTCTTTTTGTAGTTGCTCTTCAAATTCTTTTTTGGCCTGCCTAATAATAGTTTTACACTTGACTTGCAAGAGTTTATGCTCCATTGTATTTTTCTCACTAGGATTTGACTTTGAGTTTTTAAAGAATGTCTTTTTGCATCTGACTGCCTCCTTTACACTGTTGTTTAGCCATGGTTATGTTTTTTTTTTGGTTGTTTTTATTTTATTTTATTTGGGGGTATGCATTTAGTTTGAGCCTCTGTGATGGTGTTTTCAATAGTTTCCATGCAACTTGCAGGCATTTCACTCTTGTGACTGTTCCTTTTAATTTCTGTTTAACTAGCCTCCTCATTTTTGTGTAGTTCCCCCTTTTGAAGTTAAATTTTACTCTGGTGGGTTTCATTGGTATGTTCCCCCGACAAGGAAATTAAATTTAATTACAGTAGAGTTATTATTACCAAGCAGTTCAGCCATTTTCACCTCTTGGACTATATCCCGTGCTCCACTTAGGGCTAAAGTAGGAAGAGCTCTCTGTGGTTGCTACTGATCAGCAATGGTTGGAGTCAGATAATGACTGGTGGGTTGGTGTAGCTGTACTGTGATTTTGTGGCCTTTCACATTGTCTTGTAATGTGTTTCTGATATGACAATAACTAATCGTTTCTAAAGGGGCCTTTCTTGTGTCTTAGCCAAGCTTTGTAGCTAAGCAACATTCAGAGATGAATACATTTCCTTTTCCTTTTTCCGCACAGTGTGCTTCACCTCCTCCTTTGTAGTCTGATGACATTGTGTTTATTACATTTCAGTTATCACTACAGAAAATGACTATATTTAGACAAAAGTACCTTTTAAATCAGGAGCTTCAGATATAATTTGTTGAAGCCCTCAATGATTGAATAAAAGAATGCCAGCCTGTCTACTGCGTCAGATGTCCCATCAGAGATATGATAGCTGCTTTCAATATCAATGAATAATATACAGTGACATTTATAGATAGGAAAAAATTGAAGCAGATTTTATGTTGGAGGATATTAGCATGCAATTTGGAATTTATATACACAACTTTTTATGGTGACTGTGCAGATCTATTTATAAATTCTTTTATAAAACTTTTTCAGTAAAAGTGATACATTAAACAGCCTTCTTTTGGTTTAAAAACCTTTGGTCCAGATTCAGTCTAGAAAATGTCATGCCCTACCACAATCAGCAGCAGTGGAGGAGCTATAGCAGGATCCACCTCACTAATGCTGCTCTAAGTCAGCCTGCTTCATCCTCACTGGAATTCAACTGCTGCCGGGGACAAGCCATTTATGGAGGTCCCCTGTCCCATCAACACCAGTGGTAATGCTGTTATGGGGAAGTTAAGAGGGATATTTGTCCTACATAATATGAGGGAAAGGTTGCTTGAAGAATGGTAAGGGTGGTTTCTGGCTATTGCAGATAGGAGGTGGGTTTGCCTTGATGTAGGAGAGCGGTTTAAGGCACACCCTTGTGATGGAACATATTTCATTCAACTACTTGCGAGAGCCTCTCATGGTCAGGAATGGCTAGAGAATCTGATTTCTTCCCCTGGTTGCATTACTCTAAGGCCCTGGCCTAATGACAGAAAGCAAGAGTGGTAAATGGAGATAGGGTGACCAGATGTCCCTAACCAAAGCCAGAAGAAGTCCAACTACTGTCTTTTGGTTTGAGCTATTCAAATAATGGTAAGACAGATTCACAAATTAAACATCTTGAATTCAGTTCTATGGTATCTGTGGAGTCATAATATTAGTATGACTATGAGTATCAATGGAAATGTTTGCAATTCTCTAGTGCATAAGCTTACTGGCTGAAATGTTCACTGAAATAATAAATGAATGAACAGCATTTTTTTCTCTTTTGTAGCAATAGTCCAGTATTCCCTGTTTGCCATTTTGTTTTTCACCCTCTTAATAAGTTTCAGGCATGCAAACATTGAACTGAAAATATAGCACTTGACCAATCACATGCCACAACATTTCAGAATAAACAGTTTGCAAACAATTCTCAATTACAAAAATTATTTGTCCAAATAAAGTTTGGTGAATAAAAACAGAGAAATTGGGAACAGTTGTTAACCCAACCAGGAGGACTAATTTCACAGAATATTTTTTGTTGATTAATATTGTGTGACTAATTTTATATTTAATCTCAAAAGAACCCAAGTATTTTATGAACTGTGCCATATTAAGCCACTGATTTTAAAGAGGCACACCATTAATTTAAGAAAAGAAATTCCTCTTTAGAAATTTGCCATAATACAATCCTATATATAGTGTACATGAATTACTTTATCTAATATGTACCACTGATATTTAGCCACCTTTAAGGGGAGTTTGAAGTGAAAATCAACAAATTCCAAGGCAACATTACACTATATGGGCAGCAAACATATCATATCCGGTCAGATTGTCCTCTCACATACAGCTCTATAAATCAATAAAGTAATTTCATGCTAAGTACAGTAATAGGGCTATTTCAAATTTACATTGACATAACTGACAGCAAAATCTGGTATGCTGTATCCATTTGAAGTAGGGAGACCAGACAGCAAGTGTGAAAAATCGGGATGGGGTGGGGGTAATAGGAGCCTATATAAGAAAAAAAACCCAAAATCGGGACTATCTCTATAAAATCGGGAAATCTCATCACCCTAATTTGAAGCTATAGAAATATATAAAGTAGGCAGGTTGTCTATATAAAAATTTGAATATGGACTGTGGGAATGAACTCATTTGGACATGGATTATGTCTATCTCTGTTTGAGTAGTGCCTGACACAACAGAGGCTTAATTAAATAGCAGCTGTTAGGTGCTCACCACTCTTGAAAATCAGGCCTCTTATTTTTCTGCCTGAATATGGATTTAGGAGGCTAATCTTAATCATCCATTTTTGAAAATCTTGGCCCTGGGGTTTTGATTTGAGGTTGTCTCTAGTGGTGACCAATATGTGTTTGGGAATTTGAATGAAGCTTTATTGAAGAAAATATATGTTACCACCTACTCTGATTTCTATAGTATGCTTTTAACATTTGTTCCAAGATTTTATTCATTTTTTCAGTTGAGCCATCTAAAGGGCTAAAGGATTTGTCTATAATAGCTCCCAAATCTCTTTTTAGTCAATATGCTGCTGTTCTTTTCCCATTTAGCTGTAACACCCTCTTTGTTTTTGGTTCCAAGACTCATTAGTGTACATTTGTCTTCATTTGTCATCTGCTAGCCAGGTGCATTAATTACTTACATCATTATATATTGCATTGCTCTTCTTCATTTACTCTTCTTCCCAAGTGCATCTGGTCAAATAATAAAAAACACCCTGATCTGTGTGAATACTTTCATGAATAAAGGTATTGAGCTTAGTTCAGTTCACTACAATTTGTGAGATTAGGTAGGTGTAAGAGTTTGGACAATCACTAGGTATTCATAAAAATGTTCAGAAATTGTGACAGTTTTCATGAATTCTACCACAAATCATTACTCGTCTAAAAACCTGTACTGAGTGCATTATTCTCCTCATTATTTGCTATTTGTTAGTTATCTTTCTGCTTAAACTGATTGTTATCCAATCTGGGAGACAAAAGAATACTATGTAATTTAAGTGACCAATCAAACAACATGAATCACACATAGCACTAGTCAAAATGAGTACATCTGTAGACAGCCACAATTGGTCCACGAATGAAGTGTTAATTACAAGGAGGCTGGGGCTAAATTTGTAACAGTTTGACGAATTCTTAACTTATTTGTTTTTTGTATTCTGGTAGTACCTAGAAGCTCTAAAGAACATTAGAACATTACTACATTGGTGCAGTAAGTGCACATATTAAGGGACATTCCCTGACCCAAACAGCTTACTATCTAAATCAGTGGTCCCCCAACCTTTTATATTGTGCCCCCCGACCCGTAATGTGATCTGTCAGTGCCCCGCTGGGGCCATGAGCATGGGCACGGTTGGGGTTGAGGCCATGGCCTGGAGCGGGGCCAAGGCCGGGTCTGGGGGTGGGTCTGTGTTCAGGGGTGGGGCTGGGGCCAGGATCGGATTCACAGCCAGAGTCTGGGACTGGGACTGGCAGGTGGGGCTCGTGGCCAGGAACCAGGGGCCGAGGCCGAGGCCATGAATTGGTCTGTGTCTGGGAGTGGAGTCCCGACCGATCCGCAGTTGAGGCTGGAGCCACGGCCTGGGTTGGGGCCGGGAGCAGACCTGTGGCCGGAGCCGGGTGGAGTGGAGAGAGGGCAGAGTGGGGTTGGGTAGCGCTCCCTCCCTGTCTCTCCCCCCCGCCAGGAGCTGGCCAGGGGCCTACCGCGCCCTGCTAAACGTTCCTCTGCGTCCCACAGTGTGGGGACCACTGATCTAAATAGACAAGACAGACAAGTGTGTGATGAAGGAAGTATTATTATCCCAGTTTTGTATATCCATACATTTCTATGGCCAGAAAGACCCATTATCATCATCTAGTCTGACCTTCTGCATAACTCAGGCCATACAATTTTACTTAGTTCTTCCTGTATCAAGCCCCATGACTTCTGTCTGAACTAGAGCAAATCTTTCTAGAAAGACATCCAGTCTTGATTTAAAGATGTCAGTTGACAGAGCATCCATTACATCCCTAGGTAAATTGTTCCAATGGTTATTTATCCTCAGTATTAAAATTTTGTACTTTATTTCTAATCTGGAGTTGTCTAGTTTCAGATTACAGCTACTGGATGTTGCTATGTCTTTGACTGCTAGATTAACGACCCCTCTACTATCAGAAAACTCCCATGTATTGTAAATATAGGTCATAAGTGAGTTGATTCTTAACCTCCTCTTAAACTAAATAGGTTGAGATTCTTTAGTCTCATTCAAATGGAAAATTTAAGCACTAATATTAAGTGACTTGTTCAAGGTCACACAGGAAGTCTGTGGCAGAGCTATGAATTGAACCCAGATGTTTGAGTCCCAGTTCAATGTTTTAACCACAAATTCATCCTCTTCTCCCAAGTAAGAGAAAGTACTGTCTACAATCAAAAATAAGTATCCCTATTACAAATAGATGAGGCAGTTCAGATCAAATCAGAAAAGACTTGACTGTAATCGGAGCCATTTTTGATGTTTGGATTTTGTTTATATTTATAAGTACTTCTAATTCATTATATCAACTAGAAAGAGAAACAGAAAGTCTTCTTATTTATTTATTTTATTTATTAAACATTTATATTGTGGTAGCTTGGCTGAAGCATGTAGTTCTAGAAAAATCAAGTGAAAGCTTGAGTTCAGAGGGTTTAGAGACCCAAGAAGTTGTAATATATTTCTATAAATTTCAAATAATCTGTTTGGAATAGTTAAATGAGCCAAATACCCTAACTTTTTGTCTTATTACTAGACCGAGGTGTGATCTGTGGATTTTAAAATAAACCTAGGAGCCAGGACCTCTTAATCCCAAATCTGAGTTTTGCCATTAACTACTTTTGTACCTTTGCCACCTTCTGAAAAAGTACTAAGCCCTCTACCTGACTCCTCTTGAAGGAAGAATGAAGCTGTAATCTCCATGATTCTTAGCTCAAACTTTTTTAAAGTACTTTTGCTGCTTTTGCAGGTTGCTCTGCATGACGGAGGAATATAGTCCATCTTTGCAGAATTCACACCTGTTCCTACCTACACCTGTCACTTGTTCTTCCATTACCTCTCCAGTCACTCATTATTCAAACCCCAACTATTCCATTCCATAATTTACTGTCTGACATGGTATATAACTCTTGTTATCCTCATCATGCCTAATCTCAAAGGGACATGACCTCCTTGCAGATTGAGCACCACCTGGATCAAGTTCTGGCTAGGTGCTTAAGTAGATATTCAGTTTATGTCCATCACTGCTAATCTTATTGTGCCACGGAAGCTTTTGGTACCTTGTGATCACTGGCCATGTAATGGCATTCCTTGGTGCACACGCTTTGGAATTCACTAGTCTTCCATTCTGATATGGCCATACCAACAAGCCCACCAAAACTGAACCAGTGCTGATAGACGCGGTTCCGGGTTCAGCTTCCAATATCATCATTTCTGATCTTGTCCTGCTACTGATGGAGCAGCTGATGAAGTCAACAAGAAACAAAAACATCAATTGTGTTCTTTAGCTATCCTCAGCACCCAGAGTTCACTTATGTACAATGGCATAAATATAACTATACCTATAGACTGGCAGCTTTGAGCAAGCTTGATGTCAAGACGTGCCCATAGAGGTTGCTCAAGGGCCTGAAACATGCTAGCAGCTGCTGCTGTACAAGTGCCCACGTCTTTCAAGCATCCTCCAGCATTGTCTATTACACTGCCCTAATATTTGATAGTTGCCAGCTGCTCAGTGTCCCATCTGGACAGGTTAATACTGAGCTGTCTGTAATCTAGAGCTGGAGGCTGCTTGATGATAATGACTAGGGACTTAGTTTTATTCATATTATTGATCAGACCAATATGTATTGATTTAGGCCTGGCAAAATTGGCCATCAGATGCAGTGATTTACCAGAGTGAACCAACAAGGCAATCTCATTGGCCTATTTGAGATCTCAAAGCAGAATAGTGTCCAGATCAATGCTGCTGACAGAGGCCTCAAGCATGTCCATCAACCAACCAACGCTGATATTGAACAGCATAGGTGACACAAAGCAGCTCTGCTGAACTCCCTTGGGTATATGTTTGTATCGGCAATTGACTTAAACAGAGCTTTCTGTTCCATTAGAGAGCTCTTCTATCAAAGTCACTATCTTCCAAGGATGCTAAATTGCCTCAGTAGATGCCACAGTCTTAGTGGATGAGCTTTGCTCTGCTTCTGTTCAAAAAGGGAATAAAGCTGAATGTAGAAACTATAGAGATATTATGCTGTTGTTGGTCCAGGGAAAGTCTTCACTTACGTGTTAATATTTTGAATCAATGATTCACTTCGTGGCAATGGCTGGGATGCTCAGAGCGGCTTTAGACCTGGTGGTTCCACTGTTGAGCAGATCTGTAGCATGCTTTAAAAGGTTCAGAAAATCATACTTTGGGAAATTCCAACTAGCAGTACTGTCCATTACTGATCTGTTGTGTTCATCCTGGGCAAGTGGATGAGTGGGAGTTTTCAAGGTTGGAGCAGACACCTTGCACGGTACATCACAAACAACCAAAAAGTGAAAAACTTCACAAGAGAGCCTCATGCTCCCTAAGCTGCTATTATACTCCTTCCTCTCCTCCCCAGATCCCAAATGGTTAATCCACACAGGCTAATGTCTGCAATTGAGTACAGACTCAACTCAGTGACTTCAGTGGAGCATACAAATTGTAATTGCCTCTGAGAGAATGAAATTATTCCAGTCTCATTAAAGTCTGTCCCACTAGATTTCTGCAGCATACACAAATTCAGAAAGCTCACAGGCTTGAGCCAAATAAGCTAGTGATGTGGGCAGAGGAATCCACTGATGGATAGTAATCATCACTCAGATGCAGGCGGGGGGGAGAGGGAGGGGAGAAGCACATAAAGCTTATCTAAAATTTGATATTTAAAAAAAAATTGCTGGAGTCTGATGTTTTTAGGATTAGTCCATCAAAAGTTACCCAGATATTTCCAACACTAAATTAATAATAATAATAATAATCTGTGACTTAATTAGCTGGGTAGAGGAGGAGGGGATACCGGTAATTCTTTTTCGGAATTACTCCAAACATTAACCATGGACATTTTTTATTGTGACAAATAAAATGGATAAATAAGGTACAAACATAGATTTTGATCCAGAACTCATTGAAGTCAATGAAAAGACTCCTATTTACTTCACACTAAGTCATGGATGGTAGTAGGGGACCTTGAGTGGATTGTTCTCAATGTGGTCACTATTTATCACTTTATATAGCCTTCCTCTACAAACTGAAAGCTTAGCTCATTTGATAAACATCCATTCCAAATGCTCCTAAAAAACATTCTCTATCAGGCATAAAGTATTGTGAATCATTTACTCTTCATCTTTTCTTTGTTCATATAAGTCCCCTCTGCTTCTCTAATAAGCATTTTTCACCGCAGACTGTAATTGTATAAATAATTTCTTTGGGGATAAAAGCTAAATTACAATTTTAAGAGGTTCTGTAAGCAAGCATTTTAATATTTAAATACATTTCAGCTAGAAGGCAATTAGATCCAAGAATCTTTGATACAGTGATATTGATTTGTTCAGCTGCTCTAAGCTGACTGTGTAGCACTGCTATTTTATGTAGTTGATTAGAAAAAGCTCTGGCTCAGCTGGCGTTATTTTTCAAATGCTTGACAAAATGTTTATGGAAACGGACAATGGATGATCTTAAGGGAATTGTGGTGTTAATTTCAATTTGTTCTCATTTATTTTGATGCTACATTTAGGACTATGATAGTTGCAAAGACTTATGCTTCAAAAAATATTGTGATGAAACTTCCAGAAAATGCAACACATAAAATAATTTAATTAAGAAATAATAAATAAATGCAACACACACTGAAATTATGGCTAAGTGAAAAACAAAACATGATCTTTATGGAAAATAAACCTCAAAGGCTCCCCCAGACTGGATGAAACCATAAAACCACTGCTGGAACATTCTCAGCAAGCTTCCAACTGACTTTCAATTATATAACTGTCATTCACCCTCTGTCAGCTCCCCAGATCTGGTCATTTATCTATATGATGAGTCACTATAGGGAGCTATCGGTATCACCATTACTTTATTTAATGAGCACCTTGTCTATTTGCACCCTTCTTGACAGTTTGTGTCCATATCATTCATTCATTGTCAGCTTACCATCAACATAGCGGGCAATGCATCTTATGCAGCTATCTCATTACAGTCTGCTGCCATTGTCAACACTCATTCCGTTAATATCGGCACTGAATAAGTGTCTTAGTCAAGTCCATTCTTATTGCATAGACCGAAACTCCAATAACTGAAAACTCCCTGTAAACAATAGACCCTTTCATGATACATCTAAATGATAAGAATCTGAAACTTGCCTCGGGGGGGAGTGGGGGAGATAAGAAGTTCCTTTTGATCTTGAATTATATATAACATGCAAAGCAAAAAAGACACATTGATTCAGATAGTTCCCTACAGTGGAAAAATGGCAGGATAGGCTGGGGTGAGGAAAAATCCATGAAGTTCCTTTCAGTCGTATTCAGCGAGGGATAGAATTCCCATCCTCGTCTCTCTCCCCAGGAAGGAGATCCTGAAATCCGTGTAAGCTCTTTGGGGCCGGGCTCATGATTCTGTAATATATTTGTACAGTACTTAATACTCTGAGGCTCTGATTGGGGCCTCATAATAATAATTAATAAAAATAATAAGCACAGGCTGGACACTTGCACAGAGTTCTTATACTTCCCGACTTCTCTGAGTCCTCATTCACCCCCTATGGCTCCTGGGAAAATGGGTCCACTGAAGTGATTGTCTAACTATTAGATTGTGAGCTTTCTGTGGCAGGGTCTTTCTTTGTGTTATTTGTTAAAATCATGTTTAGTACAGTGCGGCTCTGGTCCTTGATTAGGATTCTTAGGTGCTACCATAATACTTGTTATTGAAAATAGTAATGAGAAGGGATTCCCTTGACTGCTGATGCTCACAGGATCCCCAATAGATGTGTGGTGGTTTGACAGTATCTTGAGAGGCTAGTTTGTAAATTTTCTGTGCTCGAGTATCAATGAGGTGCTTGAGGGTCCATAAGGCACTGAAGGTGTTCGGGGAACTTTGTGTGACCTAGCAGGATTTGGGTGACCAATTTTTTGGACTGTGACACTCCCCAGAGGTACTCAGTGTTGTGAGACCCCTTACCACTAGCTACCCTTAATGGGAAGCAGTCATTTGTGCCTGCTGTGGCCCAACTTCCTGAAACTTCTAGCCTTGCAAGCATTGACTTCCAGGTCCCTGCCCTCTCTGCGCAGGTTAGTGACAGGCGCACACTAACCCCCAAGTTCTTGGAGAGTTCCCTGCAGCCTCTGTAACTGGGCACTCACAGAAATGACTAAACTGTCCCTGAAAGAACAAGACTGGTACAACTCGGGATCAGGTCCTTTATAACATCATACCACTGAAATATATTTATAGTGAAACAATCATAAATGTATAATCAAAGGTTACATTTCAAGAGAGAATGAGTAAGGATAAACAGTGAGTAATAAAAGGTGCTCAAGAAACCGTAGCATAGATCCTGGTTTCTGTACAGGAAATATAGAAATAGTGGAAAAGTGGTAAAGTTGTCTACTATATATATATATATATATATATATATATATATATATCTTTCAATTAAGTTAAATTATTTAGTTTTTATAACTTTGAAATTGCTGGGCAACTTTACTGCTTTCCCACTATTTCTAATCTTTTAAAGTTTTTGTAGCAGTGTCTTTGCTTCTTTGCCACTGCCTCAGATATAATCAGTATGTTTAAGTTCCAGCTGTGACTGTTGCCAATGTGTTCTTTCTTCATTATCTTTGGTGCCTAAAACTATACAATCTCTAATAAGTTCGTCTATACGTGTGTTAATTTTGCATGAAAAAGCTAACTACTGATGTAGCCAGATTGCAATTTGTATATGGTTTCACTTTGATCCAATGCACTAAAAATATAATTCTCATATTTCTTTAGGCACAAAGTATTTTTCTAAAGCATCTAAGGTTTTCGCTTTTGTGAAGTTCCCCTCTGGTGTTATCTGGACCGGTGATCTGCTAGGTCACCCAAATCCTTGACTCTGGGATCCAGCCTTACCGTGCTCTGCTGTGAGAACCCCCACTCCTGGGCTGTTCACACACAGCCTCTGGCATGTAAGGTGCTCCCAGCTACTGGTAACTGAATGACACTAGCCAATATCTCTGGTCCCAAACACAACCCTAGAAACCTCCATCTTGCATGTCTTGTATGCTGTAAGCTTATATGAGTTTGTCAGTTTAACAAAGAAATTGATATGTACCAGGCTTGTTATCGCAAGGGGAGTTTCTGATATGCCTCAAACCAAATGCAGTGCTTCAGATAGAAAGAACAAACAGATTTTAAATGATTATAAGTCAAAGCATAACAAGTCAGATTTGGTCAAATGAAATAAAAGCAAAACACATTCTAAGCTGATCTTAACACCTTCAGTACCCTTATAAACTCAGATGCTTCTGACCACAGGCTGGCTGGTTGTTCTTCAGCCAGGCTCTCCCCTTTAATTAGTGCTTCAGTCGCTTGGTGATGGTGGTGCCTGTAGATGTAGGTGGAAGAGAGAGGAAGAGCATGGCAAATGTCTCATCCTTTTATCATGTCCTTTCCTCTCTCTTGGCTTTGTATCCCTTCCCCCCCCCCCCCCCCCCCCCCCCCGCTTTCAGAGTCAGGTGAGCATTACTGAGTCTCTCCAAGCAAAGTTGAGCAATCTCCCTGTTGTGGCCTCATGCAGGTGAGTAATTGCATTCTATCTCCCTTGCTGGACAATGGCTGTTGATGGGTTATTTGACACCCTGCCTGGGCATTGATTACTTTCCTTGCTGTTGCCTCTGGAGAGCTAATATCTGGCTGATTCCCCAACTTACAGCGTGTTTTAGTGACAACCATACTATATAATTCTCATAACTTCATATGCATTAATGATATACATATATGAATAGAGATAACCTTTCCCCTGATACTTTACAAGGCATGCTTTATATGAAAATGAGGAATATGGGGGTTATAGTACGCTCCCCTAAGGTATAGAATGTCACAGCTATATCTTGACCTTCTTCATCTGCTAGCTATAAGTGCTGACAAATTAGGAAGTCCTTAGGCATTGCTGTCTTCCGGGTAACCACCTTAAGTGCCATGCTTTCTTTGTCTGGACTTGCTGCCACTTCAGTTTGTCCAGGAGGCCCTAAACTCTCTCCAGTACCCAAAGGGCATGTCTTCACTGCAGTGTGTACCCCATCCTGGCTGACATGCATGAAGATATATGCTAGCCAAGTCGGCCTCTGATCAGCCACACTGCAGAGCCTCACACAGTCTGTCTTTGTAGACATCCACACAGGCTCTTCAGTGGCATGAGTTTTGTGCTAGGATTTCTGGGTCTGTATCCCAGGATTCTTAATGCCTCACTAACTGGAGGCATTTTAGGAATTGGTTCACAATGGATTGTGGGAGAATGCATCTGTCATTCCTGGACTCCTGCAGTGGACATGGTTTTAGCCTGCCAAAACATTTTAGATGAGGCTCTGTGCTCTCCTCCAGGTTATGGATCCAGCACCACTGGATGAACCGTTTTTGCTTATGACTGAGCTACCTATGTAGCCGGATAGACATTTTGTGAGATGGAGGATGAGATTTCAGCAACAAGTATCAGAGGGGTAGCCGTGTTAGTCTGAATCTGTAAAAAGCAACAGAGGGCACCTTTGAGACTAACAGAAGTATTGGGAGCATAAGCTTTCGTGGGTAAGAACCTCACTTCTTCGGATGCAAGACTTGCAAGCGAAGTTATCTTGCATTTTGGTTTTCTATAACATGTGTCTTATACTCTTCTATATTGTTCAATGGATGATTTAAATTTCCTTCCACTCACTGGGAAGCTCTGATTGTTTGCTCACACTGCTGCCAGCTGCTGCTAGGTCACATGCAAAAAGATAAAGTCTTGACTTTGTCTTTCAAAGAGTGTATATGTTACAGAGTGTTTGTTTTTGAAGTTCATCTGCTTTGGTATGTAATGATCTAGAAGCTTTCAGTCTGGCAGAAGAGAAAAGGAAAAAGGTGGTTGCTGTATTCTGAATCTAAAGGGTGAGCAGTAAAGCTGTTTCTATGAGCAATCATGGCACCATTTGAGTCAACGGAGCATTCTATGTCCCAACTAATGGAGGAATCCAAATAGAGCTGGATGAAACAAACATTCATGAAGGATCATTTTGAACTTCTATTCACACTAGAAGTTTGATTCAAAGAATTCCACTCATCCAGTCAAGAATAGAAACAGTGCCCTGTGACCTCTCCATCCATTCAAATCTGAACAACCCAGCTTGAATTTGGATACTGAGGACTTACTAGTTGCTCATAAATAGACTGAATTATTTGCAGAGATGACCTAGTGAATAAATTCAAATTTAAGAAAACTGTAAATGTTTTTCAAACAATTTATTCAAAGAGGTGAAATAATTTTATTGGCAACATTTTTTGTTCAGAGTATTTGCATCACTTGGGTTGTTTGGGCAGAACCATGTGTCTGAAATAAAAAGTAAGAACAAAACTAGGTGGTGTTTATAAAGAGATGCATTATATTCTCTTTCAATTCTTTATGCAAAAGTCTAGAATTCCTGGATAAGAAATGCTTGACTTCACTAGTATGTCATGGGAATTGCTTTTATCTCTTTTTGCTTAGCACTTTTCCAGAAGTTTGTATTTAACTAACAAAACTACTAGATTGAAAACTATCATTTTTGGTAAGCTCACCAGAAGGCTCCAGTATTAGTGGAAATATGACTATTTTTAATTCTATTAAAAATCAGTCAAGCAGGCATATAATCAAAGATTGATATTATTCAGTATAGTAGGCTGCTTGTAACAATTAGGAAGTGACAGGTGTTTATAAATACGATATAAGTCTTCAGTTTCTCTCAGTCTGGGACATATCTGGTGGGTAATTAGTAATTCACAGTTAAATCTTGAGATGCTAAGCACTGCAAGAGCTGCCAGAAGTTCAACAATCCTCCTCCCATTGATTCCCATGGGAAAGTCAACTGAAGTAGCCAGCATCTTCTGTATTCTGAATCTAAAGGGTGAGCAGTAAGCTGTTTCTACTAGCAATCATGGCACCATTTGAGTCCGAGCATTCAGTGGTTGCCCATAGCAGGAAAATTGCACTCAAGTGTCAACATTGCAAACTTCTTGGGGAAACAATTTAGTGACATGAGGTAAGGGACTACTATCTTTAAAGAACCTCTTGGAATGCTCAGCACTCAGTCTTGGCTGGCCTGAAGAATGAGGGACCAATATTGGAAGTTGTGATGGGACACCCCCATATCCCAATCAGGAAAAGGCTAACAAACTCTTATGGGTCTAACCAGTACTGAATAGGCACATTTGCACAGCCTGCTCCACTTGGCGGAAGTAAGCTTAGAAGGCAGAGTTAGAGGAAGGGGCAGCAATCAGGAGGAAGGCTGCTGAGCCCCAAAGTTAGCTGACTCTTGTGACAGAGCTGCTGGGAGGTAGACAGCTGCCCACAAAGACCCACCAGATCAGGTACAAGCTAGTTGTAGCAGGGAAGAGGTTGAAGATTAGATCCTGGGTCAGGGCCTGTCATACTCAGCCTTCCTAAACAAGCTAGACCTCTATAGACTCTTTTGAAACACTTGGAGACCAAGCACCCCCATAACTGGAAGAATATTTGAGGGAAAAAGTTCTCTGAAAATACCCAAATGCAACCTAAAAGGAACCCAGCCTATCACAGAAGCAAATTTGCATGTCCTTCATGGTGTGGCAATGTGCCATAGGATTGCTGGGTGACTTATGACCTTTTGAGGCTATTGAGACAGTCCCTGTACAAATTTGTTCTCCCATAAAGCTGAAATGGAAATTTTACTGAATGGAAACACTAAAATAATCATTTTTGTAAGAGTTTAAATAATAATCTTGGTCTCATGTGGAAAATTATTTCATTTTATCTATGATGTGGAGACTAAATTTATTACTGGGAACCTAATAATCTTCCTACTAGATTTGTTAATATTTTTTCAATGTCCAGTGGACAATGATAAATTATAGTAATTGAGATTAGGTTAAAGGAGATTGGAGACTCTCTTATTTAATGTCTGTACTATCTGGCTTGTTTTTGATGATCAGCTCTTAAATTGAGAGTGACAGCAATGAATAGGTAATGTTATAGCCCAGCTAGAAAAACTGTAGAATTAAACACTGTTCTTAATGTCATTTTAAATGTGAATTTATTTTTGCTCACTTTCTGTTTCTTATTAAATGGCAGACTTTAGGGATTAGAAGAGAGATAAAGGAATGGACTTTGAATAAAGGTAATTCTATTTTTCTACCTTTTTTGCCTTGATTAGTGTGAAAACTCTAGAAGCTTGGCCCAAATATGCCCGTATCCACATCATTAAGTGGTGCACTCAAGGATTTCTATTTTAATCACTCCTTTAATTTCCCATAGTGACACTTCTCTTGAGGTAGAAAACCACTATCCATATTCCTTTCTCTTGACTTCTGTTCTATAGGCATCTCAGACTTTATTTAACACCTCATACAAAATGTTGTATCCAGTCCCTGAATCTAGGATAAAAACAAGTATGCTCAATCCCAAACCCCACTAGCCAGTTTTTAACCCTATAACAAATTAGTACTAGGTTTGGGCTATATAGCATTTGTGAATTAAAAAGCTTATGTCCATACAAGCAATGCTGCACCTCAGACTTGAACTCTGATAACTGCAAAATAGTAAAAGATAAGAATAATCAATTACTGTGCCAGATTAAATTATCTATGATCCGTTTGCCCTGTAATAAATAACTTTGTTCAGGATTAATAAAATTCCCTGGTTGATGCATAAACAGTCTTTGAGTTGCCAGAAAGTGCTTAAGTGTTAATTCTATGAGACCAAGACAGGACACAGAATTACTTGGTGTATTCAAATTCCAAGATACGTCAGAGTTTTCTCACTTCATACATTAATAACTTCCCCTTCAGAGGAAGAATACATTCCAATAAAATATATGGCTAAATATACACCTTTATATTCTTTAAAAATCACAATCTAAAATAAGTATGCAGTAGACTTGAGTGCAGGCTGAAATACATATGGGCAAGTATAACTAAATTCATAAACCATTTCATGGAACTTATGACCTTTCAAAATGAAGCACAAGAAACTTATGTGAACATGGCAAATATACAGGTCAATGGACTGGCTAGGTGATTTTATAGCTTCTATTCAACAAGTTTTTTGCTGCTATTTTAGCTCAGCTAGCATAGGCAATAGTGACTTGAGAACTTAATTATATGTGGGTTAAGTGCTTTTGCCTTTTAAAATGTCATATACTCAATATTTAATGTCTAAATGCCAGAGAATCTCATTGGATGTCAAATGTGCAGCTGGCTGCCTTAGCTTGAGCCCTTTAACGCATAGCCCCTGCACTGCTGTAACTCCATCCTTGTCTAACTGGCAGTATGATGTATTTTTGATAAATTAGGAAAGTAATTGAAGAACATCAGAAATGAGTGATATGCCTAGGCTGCCTTGTTAGATCTATTTTGCTAGAAAGAAATCCACAGTAAGAGAGTGCTTAAATATTCAGTCACATCCAACACCTAAATAATCAAACCATCGTATGAGTGCAAACTTAAAAAGCTTTGGCTCTCTTTAAAATGATGGGGTTTTAGCTTTGCTATATTGAACACTGAAATGTAGAGCTCTGAGAACCAATCCCCAGCTATTCAGTGGAAGTATTCTTTACTGAGAAGTGCAGCATCCAGTCAATAGAGAGTACTTTTATCAATCAAAAGCAGTTGTTGTACACTGCTATAATCCCATGTGATGGAGTGTACTGACTTTTCAATGTTCAAAAGAGGAACCCTTTTGGGTTGACAACATTGTATTCCAAACTTATCCCTGGAAATCAACCAAATACCATTGCCTCTGATATGGGGGTTAGCCAGAACCAGCAAGTTTAAATGAGTGGTTTGGCTTGGTGAGTGATCACTGTCAACCAGAAAGTAACTAACGTGCTCGCATTGTTTGGTAGAATACAGAGAGCAGCCAGGCTACTAGCACATAGAACTAGGAAGGGGACTCTTCTATGCTTTAGGCAATTTGTTTCTTTATAATTCTTTGTAGTTGTGAACAGCAACAAACAGCAGGTCTGGGGGACGTGAGGTAAAAGGTATGTCTACACTGCTTCTGGGATCGTGCCTCCCAGCCTGGGTAGACAGACTCATGCTATCTCTGCTCAAGTTAATGACTAAAATTGCCATGTTGGTGTTGCGACACAGGCAGTGGCTCTAGTAGCCACCCAAGCTCAGATGCAGGGCAGGTGGGGCTTGGACTCCAGCAATAGCCCAAGCCGCTGCCTGTGCAGCAATGTCCACATTGCTATTTCTAGAGCATTAGCATGAGTGGAGCTAGCGTGAGTCTGTCTACGCGGGCTGGAAGACATGCTCCCAGCTAGACATACCCAAGAAATTCTGCTGTGGATCTTATGTTTTTGTTTGGTTTGCTCTTTCAAAAAGTCTAAAGAAAAAAAAAAACCTATCCCAGGAAACAGGAGAAACTTTAGTTAACCAAAGTCCAGTGTGATGGATCATCAAAGAGGGGTCTACAATTGCTATTAGTCCCTTTCCCATGGTACTATCCTTTCCGTCGTCCATGTAAGGGGAAAGGTCCTGACCCAGGAAGTGGCCAGCTCTCTTTGTGGATGATAGCTGCATGGCAGCAGGGAGCTGGAGAGAAGCCCGAGAAACTGTGGAGAGAGCTGCATGTGAAACTGTCAAATGGATGTCAGATGAGAAAGCTGGGTGCAGGTCTCTGTGGGACTATGGGGGAGCAGCAGAAGTTGGGCAGGGAACATGCACAGATGGGCTACAGTAAAAGATAGGCCTGGCCTGGTACCCTGCAAGCACCTACTTGCTGGAATACAGCCTGGACTGGAGAGGGCAACCCGCGTACTAGGCTCAAAGAGCCTTGACTCTTGATTTGGATTTCACCCAGGAACCCAAATGACAACTGCTATTACTCACTTTCAACTGTAACTGTCTAAACCTCTGTACCTAGAGTATCTGCAACTTTTCCCTTTCCTGCCAGCTGTAGGAAAATACATTTTCCCTTAGCCATGTGTCTCAGTAGTTATGGGGAGCTGTAGTGAGGTGGCTGCCGCAGTCCCTGAGAGTATGGGCTGCAGCAGGCCAGTGGGCCTACGCAGATGCACAGCCAATGGGAGAAGGGCGTAGTGGGGGCCAATCAGGGCCCGGCTCAGCCCTATAAGACGGCTGCACAGGAAGGGAGCAGTCAGTCTGTCCCAGGCCTTCAAGAGGGGAAAGTTTATTTCCAGAGCTGGGAGACTAGCACCTGGGACAGCACAGTGCTGGGCAGGCCCGGGGGAGCAGAAGCTAACTCCAGCCCGGTGTCTGCCAGGCTGCAGGCCTTGAGGGGAAGGGCCTAGCTGGTGTGAGGGGCCAAAGGGGAAACGGCCCCAGGATGTGGACAGACAGAGGGAGAGAAGGAGGGCAGGATGGCTGCCACTAGAGGGTCCCTGGGTTGGGACCCAGAGTAGTGGGCAGGCCTGGGTCCCCCTTTCAGTACACCCAGCCATCGGATGTAGGGAGCGGCCATCATAGACCCTCCAGATCCCTGACAAGAAGGGATTAAACTCAGGGTGTGGTTGGACATGGTGGCTGGAATGTAAGACTGCTGATCACCCCTCCCCACCCCCAAAGGGGTTGTGGAAGGACTAAGGGGCACTGCCGGAGGGCAGTGGTCCTAAAGAGGACGCTGCGAGTGGTGAGCGACGTGGGCTCAGAAGCCAACCAAGGGCAAGACAATGGGCGGGATACCACCGAGAGGGGACACTCCACTGGACTGAGCTAATTCCCGGAGTAACCAGTAGGAGGCACCGCGGTGGTGAGTCCCAACCCTGTTACAGAAGCCAGAAGACCTAGCTGCTGAAGCATCTACAGCACTTGTCAGAGTTGCAATATCTCTGCCATTGCTACTGACACCTTAGGGCTGTGGTGTACTGGGAAGCCACAATAATTACACTAGTTTACCTTATTATTAAGTAAGAAGCCTTGTCCCAGCTGCATGCCACCTGGGAAAAAAAGTGTATTAGCCTAGTATACTTCAACAGCATCCATTCAAGACAATTGCATTTACATTTATTTAAATTACATAGCTTTATTCACCTTTTTTGTAAAAAGCGTATTATAGATGTTTCAGAACTGATTGTTCAGTTCATTTGAAGAGAATGAAGACATCTTATCCCACCTATTTACAGGAATACAGACATAAGTGTGTTTGTATGTAGTGTGACAAAGTTCCTCCTATCTTGGTGGGTCCTGCACTTATTGGTGGATTTTCTTGCCTCAGAGATCCACCATGTGGGTTGGGGAACAGCCCAGAGACCTTCCCCTCTGGGAGAACCCACAGTCCAGGTCAATTGGGAGGTTTGGGGGAACCCAGGCCGGCCCTCTACTCCGGGTTCCAGCCCAGGGCCCTGTGGACTGCAGCTGTCTATAGTGTCTCCTGTAACAGCTACATAACAGCTACAACTCCCTGGGCTACTTCCCCATGGCCTCCTCCAAACACCTTCCTTATTCTCACCACAGGACCTTCCTCCTGGTGTCTGATAATGCTTGTGCTCCTCACATTCGCACCACAAACTGAAGTGAGCTCCTTTTAAAACCCAGGTGCCCTGATTAGCCTGCCTTAATTGATTCTAGCAGCTTCTTCTTAATTGGCTCCAGGTGTCCTAATTAGCCTCCTGCCTTAACTGGTTCTAGCAGGTTCCTGATCACTCTAGTGCAGCCCCTTCTCTGGTCACTCAGGGAACAGAAAACTACTCATCCAGTGACCAGTATATTTGCCCTCTACCAGACTCCTGTACCCCACTGGTCTGGGTCTGTCACTGTAGGCAATGTACATTGTGTTCTCGTGTACATGTAAGGTTGCCTAGGTTACCATTTCCATGCCAAGGAAAAGGTAACCTAGGCAACATCCACTTTTTCCTCTCCCTTTCCTTGCAGAAAAAGGATAATCTCAGAAGACCCACATCTTGGGTCAGAACCTGAAATAGAATAGAGGTGTTTCCTATGTCATCTTTAAGGATGTCTTCATCCAATGTGACATAACAGGAAATTCATGCATACAGTTCTCTTGGACTTTGTCAGTTGTTTTTTAAACATTAATGTTTGTATAGCGCACATGTGTTCACTGCAGCATTTAGTGGTGTAAATAAGGAAAGAAACAGTGGAAAGGATACATTATTTCTTGGGTTTTGTTTTGAGTACTCTGAGTGCTTGCGGACTTGCAGGAGCTGAGTGGGGTGACTCTGGTGGATGAGCCAGAATGACCCAGGTGTTGGATAAGGTGAAAACTAGGCATGCTCATTATTTGCTTGAAACTACTTAGGTTTTTTCCAGTGTGGGCAAATAACCTGGGAGGACATATCCACAGTCATTCTTTGAGAGTGGAATCAATGGGAACTTAAGCAGGGGGAATTTATAAATGGAAGGAATGGGAACCAGACTGAAGAACTTTGCATTAGACCAGCACAAGGACCAGAATGATCTTCTGTAAGGACAGATAATGTTCCACAGATTATACTAGTTTTCTTGGATTTAGACTGCAGGCTCCCTTACCTCAGAGGAGAAGAGAACTAGAATTTGCTTCAGGTTATACAAATTGTAGATGGCTGTTGGGGAGAGTTTGAAGGAGACTGTGGGACTATCCGTGTTTCCCATCTTTATGGAGCGGGTGTGTTGTACATAGGATTTGGACACCATTTCATAGAGATCGAAAGGGTAAATCTTCCCAGAGAAGAGCTCTGGGAGAATGTGTGTATGTGTGCATCCACAACGTTATATTGCATTTGTACCTGTGGTAGTAACAAGTACTAGAACTTGGGGAACACCCCCTTCCCCCGATTATGTTATCTTAAAAAAATTGACAATATTCAGTTGTTTCATGGGTTAAACCATTATGCATAATTATTGAATATTGTCAATTTTTTTAAGATAACATAATCGGGGGAAGGGGGTGTTCCCCAAGTTCTAGTACTTGTTACTACCACAGGTACAAATGCAGTGTGTGTGTGTGTGTGTGTGTGTGTGTGTGTGTGTGTGTGTGTGTGTGAGAGAGAGACACACACACGTAAATTGTTATGTATTTATATATACACAACATATGTAGATTTAGTAAATACGTTTTTTTCTTTAGCGTTTTTTGTCACTTCCATTCTCTCAGACTTAACTCTGTATCATATATACATAGATAGGTATGTTCAAGCCCTGAAAAGACTAGTCTTTGGTATGTACCCCAGCAGAAAGATAAGCTGAGTTACAGGAAAGAGGAAAGACATATTATACCTAACATTTCCACAAGCCCGTTGCATTTTAAGTATCTTTAATATTTTCTACGAGCCAAATCCTGAGGTTCAGTTCACATTGAAATTAATGGGAATTTGTGTAAACACTGAGTAAGACTTAAGGGTCTTTGCCTGTAATCAAAATATTTCACTATTTGTGTATAGTAGACAATTGAGACAATTTCCTCTTTAACTATGGTCCCCTCACTCAGGGGAATTGTATTTGTATGGACAGCTCTACACTTAAAATGCTGCAGTGCACTGCTGTAGTGCTTCAGTGAAGATGTCACTATGCTGACGGGAGAACTTCTTCCCTTGGCGTAATTAATCCACCTCTGCGAGAGGCGGTAGCTATGTCAATGGAAAAAGCCTACCTGTTGACCTAGCGCTGTCTACGCCGGGGATTAGGTCAGTATAACTGCATCGCTCAGGGGAGTGGGTTTTTCATGCCCCTGAGCAACATAGTTATAGAGATATAAGCCTATATGTTTAGTCGTTTGCATCTCTTCTGCATATTTGTAGTTGTGTTTTCTCATTTATATTTATGACCTGACCTTCTTTATTTACATAAGGTGACACAGTTGTTCCCTCTTGCGATATTAAACCTTTTCTTGTGTTCCAAGCATTTGTTTAAAAAAGAACACCAGGCTTAAAATCACTGAGGACAGTAATGTATTTATAGGGGAATCCAAAGAGTTTAGTTTGGGTAGAATAGTTTGTTGATGGCCCAAGCTGACTGC
Organism: Trachemys scripta elegans; assembly: GCF_013100865.1. Classification (NCBI taxonomy): domain Eukaryota; kingdom Metazoa; phylum Chordata; order Testudines; family Emydidae; genus Trachemys; species Trachemys scripta. The sequence continues at coordinate 69,467,755 of NC_048302.1, forward strand.
TCATTTGTAAAAAGTAACGGGCCAGCATGTGCATGGGAAGAGGATCCTCCAGGGATGGATCACCTTTTCCTGCTACTGTGTGCTGCTGCCTCCATGGCTCCATGCTGCCCTCTCCAGACAGGGCTAGGGGTTTGAAAGTGGGAATGTAGTGGCCAGGTGGGGTCATGTATCATCATCCACTCCTGTCTCTAATCAGCAATGGTAAAACTTTTCATCTGTTGCCACCCCAGGTTACATTAACCTTTCCGCTGGGTCCCTTCAGACTGGGAACCCCCATTTGATTTAACATTTTCTTTCACTTTGTGAATAAAACAATGTTATCCCTGGCTCTAGGCACTTGTGATAAATCTTTAAAGCAATGCAATCAACTAGTGAATAACAAAATGAGCAGCATGATTTTATCCCATACAAAAAGACAATTTTAAATGATATGGTGTGTTTGTTCCACAACAGCCAGCCTTCAGCCTGCTCTCTTCTCCCCAAAATCCAGTTTAAGAGCTTCCAGCTTGATTCCAGTTTCAGCAGTATGGTATTGGGAGTGGGGCAGTAATACAGTTAGGTGGGTCCCAAGCGATTCAAGGCTTTAAAGCCAACACATTATGCTCATTTGAAAGCTAACCAGCAGCCAGTGCACATCCCAGAACACTGGTGTATTGTGTGTTTAGCTCAATAAGTGAGACACCACATATTGCACCATTTTCAGTTTCCAGATAGACTTAGAAGTTGTGAATCTGCAGAGCATTGTATTTCTCTTACCTAAAATCAAGATGACACATACTTAAATAATTATCACATGGCACCCATTTGAAAGAAAGAGTTGCTACTTCCTGGTACATAAAGATGGGGGTGGGGAGAAAGCTGTTCTAATTTTTGACAGGTTTCAGAGTAGCAGCTGTGTTAGTCCGTATCCGCAAAAAGAACAGGAGTACTTGTGGCATATAGAGTGGAACATATATTGAGGAGATATAGACAGTTTGATAAGAAGTGAGAATACTTACAAGAGGAGATAGATACCCTTGTAAGTATTCTCACTATCTCCTCTTGTAAGTATTCTCACACTTCTTATCAAACTGTCTGTACTGGGCTAGCTTGATTATCACTTCAAAAAAATTTTTTCTCTTACTTAATTGGCCTCTCAGAGTTGGTAAGACAACTCCCACCTGTTCATGCTCTCTGTATATATGTGTGTATATATAAATATATGTTCCACTCTATATGCATCCGAAGAAGTGGGCAGTAGCCCACGAAAGCTTATGCTCTAATAAATTTGCTAGCCTCTAAGGTGCCACAAGTACTCCTGTTCTAATTTTTGGTTCTATATGACTTTCTAACAGCAGCTGGGACTCTTGAGTAACAAACAGTGCATGCACACCCTCACTTTAAGGGGCCAATATAATCTCTGCTAGCTTTACTATGTTGGGAGTAAACAATTTGAAATCTTCCGTTAGTTTTATCTGGACTGTGCATCATGTAATTAGCCCCCATCTGTACCTCAGTCTCTCCAAGATACTAGGTAAGGTTCTTGACTACTACAGCTGCTTGGAGAATTTAGAAACAGAGTTAGGTATTATCAGCGTATAGAAGGCCTCTTCCTATGCCCCTCCCTCCAATTACCTCCCTCAACAACTTTGCCTATATTAATGCTGGTCGGACTTTTTTCTTCTTTCTACAGAAAATGTAGACTTTTCAGTGAATAATCAAAAAAATAAAATATTTTGGCAGAAAAATGTAAATACACCTCTACCCCGTTATAACGTTGTCCTCGGGAGCCAAAAAAATCTTACCACGTTATAGGTGAAACCGCATTATATCGAACTAGCTTTGATCCGCCAGAGTGCGCAGCCCTGCTCTCCCCCCCCTCCCCCAGCCCGGAGCACCGCTTTACTGCGTTATATCCAAATTCGTGTTATGTCGGGTTGCGTTATATCAGGGTAGAGGTGTATATTGATTTGGAAATGTCACCACAGTACCTCATAAGAGCTGTACTTTGAGTGGCTTATGCTCCCATTATCCTTTATAGACTGGGCTTTCTGATCAGACTAGACTTCTCAAGATGCATCACAATCTCTCTGCTTGACCAGGGGAGGCAGTGCATCATGGGAGTCTGATGTCCTCCCCTCCCCCCCCCATGCATGAAGTCCAGCTGAAGAAGCTATAGAAGTGAATGGGGACATGAGACAACTGAACTAAAACTCCCAATGAGAACCCTGGCAGTGCTTTTTCATTTTGGAATGTTCAATTTTGATGGGGAAAAAATCAAAAAAATTCTACAGAAAGCAGATGCTTCCAGTAAAAAAAAAAAAAAAATTGTGTAGTTGAAAATGCAGTCTTGGGTTTGATGCATTCTTAGTCCATCGTCCTGATACCACTGGGCAGGTGAAGTGATGGGCCTGTGGAAAGAAGGGCTCAGGTAGCCTTGTAAGGTGATATATGTCCATCTGCAAAGGAAAAGAATGCTGTGAAGGGATCTACTCCCCCCAGGCACTGTCCTGTGGTCAGGTTAGGTCGTGATGAGGACACTTCTGTCTTAGTACCCCCTGTTGATAGCTGCTTTGGCCCTGAGGTGGTTTGTCACCTTCTGTGCTATGGCCCTTGGACTGCGCCATAAGTTGTGACCATGCCTTTTGGGATATGAAGGAGTCCAACAAAGGGCTAGTTCTGCTGCCCAGCAAGGGTCCTCTAGCTTCACCTGACCAAAGTCACAGACTTGTAACTCTCTGGGATATAGGGTCTTCCTAATCCTGAGTCTCCAGTATCAGAGAGGCTTTTTTGCCTCCAGACCCATTGGGGGGGGGTAGGAGAACCCAGGCCCATCCTCTCCACCGGATTCTGATCTGGGACCCAAAAGTAGGTGGCTGAGTCCTTCACCCTGACATGCTATGCAGCTGCTTCCCTGGATCACTTTCTACCAGCCCCCTCATACATGAGGGAAAAGAAAAGGCTTGTAAACAAATAAATGTAAGAAATCTCCAACCTGCAAATTTCCAGCATCTTTCCGCTCAGCAGGCCAGGTATACCATCAATAATCAGGGGCCCCACCAGCTGGGGCTCCCACAGTCCTCCTTTGTGGTGCTTCAGAGTGTAGATCTGCTCACCTCCATTAGCTGCCTGCAAGTGAGCTACTCTGCTCCCCTTTTCAACTTTTCCTCCAGCCTGTGCATGCATTGGAGATGTAGTGGGTCAGAACTGCCAGGGCTTAGAGCAGCTCCTTAACCTCTTCCTGCAGAGGGCTTGGCTCTCTAGAAGAGACCTCCACCTCTTTCTCTGATCCAGCCCTGACTGAGCTACAGCTGCCTCCACTTCCAGTGAGGAGGGCAGGGTGGGGTTGGCTCTGCCCACCAGGGGCAAAGCGAGGCCACTCTGCCTCATTACACTGTTCATTGCTATATATGTGCACCATATGGAGCCAGGAAAAGTCTCTAAATCCAGAAGTCTGAATTTTAAGTCTGGTCATGAAATTATTTTTACAGATACGTTTTGTTCTGTTTATCTCCCTGTGGCAGCCCTTCCTAGATATAATAGCAGGAGTATGGGGAGATGAAAGACTTCACAAATAATTACCATACATCAACAAAATGTTAAGTATGCAAGACACAAATAGAGACATTATCTGACCCAAAGAGCGTACAGTGTAAAAGACAAAGATCAAACAAAAATTACTCAGAGAGATGCAGATTATAGCACTGACTTTAAACATATATGCATGTAAATTGGTGGTAGTATATGGTGTCACAGGGCAACATCTGCCCATTAAAAGATAAGAGGCCAGTGCACCAGTAACTGATCATCTGAACCCCTATTAGGCTTAAGAGTGGGCACCTGGGCCTTAAAGGGGAAGTAAGTTAGAGAGCTGGAAAGTCTGAGCCTGCAAGAAGTCTGACACAGGAGATCTGGGTGACTGCTGCCTGTCTGAGATCTAGGAAGCAGCGAGCAAGAGCTGGCAGGAGTTGCTTGGGAGAGAGCTTCAGGAAACCCAGTAGAGAGAACTGAGTTTGGATGGTACCAGCAACAGGAGTGCTGTGAGAACTGACCAAAGCTGGGGACCCTGATGAGCAGAAGGCTTGGGCAACGGGTTCCTAGGAAAAGGAGAAAATCCAGTGAGGTCAGGGGAGCTGAGCCCAGAAGCAAGATTGTTGTTATGGGAGGATGGATCCTCCTGAGCAGATGCAGGGCTCCCAGGCAAGGAGGCCAGGGAGTGGAACTTGTGGGGAACCTTGTGGGCAAAAGATGTGAGTGAAGGGCGGTGGGAAAACTAGTCACTCTCAGGCAGCAAGGCCAGGAGAGTGGGACCCCAGATTGGGACAAAGGTACTGTGAACAAAGTGCTGTGATTGACTCTCAGGTAGGTAACTTAGAGGTGATGTCCTTGACGAAAGGAATGGGAAAAACCTGTTTATTGTGGAAATGGTAGAATGGTTTTTATTACAAGGTTTATGGGGAATTACTGCACTAGTGTATATGAAAAGAATTATACCCAGAGGCAAGCTTAATATCAGATACTGACATTCTGTTTCTCTTATAGGTGAACCAAAGGTAAACTGGGCTGGGTGAACCCTATCATGTTGCTTCCTGGTGCTGGATGGCACCTGAGGTGGGGGGTTGTCTTTTCACATATGGGTTGAGGGGTTTTTTTTTTGTAGGACTCTCAGGAGGGGGAGTTTTTCAGGAAGGGTTTACATGAAAAAAGGGTATGCATCTGGCATATTGGGATAAGGAAGTGTTCCAGGAAAGCCGGTGGCATGGGAAAAAAGCATGAAGATGAGCATAGAAAAAGGAAATAAACGAAACAGTAGAATTGGCAAAGCAAAGGGAGCAGGATGAGATGTGATAAGAAACCAGCAGTGGAGATATAAGCAGAAATGGAGCTTTGATATTTTTGGGGGCAAGGAGAAGATGCCTAGACATTTTTTTAATAGGTGAGGGATGCAGATCCTTTCTTTTCCCACCCACAACAGACTTTAAAGAAAACATGGAGTACAGAGAAATCTGAAAGCAGTGTGAAATTATTTAAAAGATGTTTAAAGGAATATTTGGGGAGGGGGAAGGGAGAAGCTGTTTTTTCTTCCTGTAGTCACAAATATATCTGTCTCAGCTAAACACAGACTGGAACAGTTATCTCCCATTCTGTAAAGTTATATGGGAGAGAATACAACCAATTAAATGATCTAATAGAAATGGAACATTTGTACGCTCCTCTCGTGCTTCTTTCCTCCTATGTTGATTCTGAGTGGTTATCTGCCTTTGAGTATTAAAACACACTTGTCTTTCCATTATCTAGAAGAATATAGGAATCGATCTGCAGGAGAAGTGAGGTCCGGCCTCCCTTTTGTGACTGCAACTTGCAACAATGAAATTTGTGCCTGCATGAATGCACACCTGCATTCAGAGAATGTGTGCTTCTACTTACATGATTAGTGCCTGCCTTTCAGTAGTAGGTGTTCCATGGGGTTTGCCTCATAAATAAGGATTACAGTAAGTAAATACCTCAAGATTTGGTCTCTGCTGTTGACCTTTTTAGGTTGACCCTATATATCTTCATATTTATGTATTTCTATAGGTTAAAAGATAAGTTATTTCTACTTACTTACATTTTTATGCAAATAATTCACTTGGTTTCAGAGTTACTATGCATGAGTCAGGGTGATAGAATTTGTACTAAGCTGTTGAAATATTGTTTGCGTTATTATAAAACTTGAAAGGCTGTTAGTCCACATTGTGAAATGACATCTGAATATTTATTTGCTAAAAATACATGTCACTGGTTAAGTGGCATCTGCCACCTTAACACTGTGATTAGTGAAATGTGGCCCAAGTGTTACTTGGGTGTATATAGTAAATACAATAGTTGTGAAAGAAGGGAGTGTTTTATTTCATTATGATCTAAATAGAACACCTGCACCAGTTGTTTTAATGTTGTATCACATCCAAAGACCTGACATGGATTTCTGTATGAGTGTTTCATACACCATTATTGAGATCATAATGACTCATAAGAAACTCAATTGAAGAACAATTATGGTTTCAATGGCTTAAAAATGCTACATATATCAGAAAAGTGAGTCTTCATGATATAAAAATTGTATAATTTAATTGCATTTCCCATTAACTACTATATACTCTAAGAATTCTTGCCCATTGTGGGACCATTCACCACTTATTCAGATCATAAAGAAGCCTCATCATGGGATATAATTAGGGATGAGTGAACCAATATAGATACATTAAAAACCAGAAATCCCAACCCTTTGTCCTAAATTTGCATATTCATTTTTCAAACCTAAAAAAAAAATAGATAAACTTACTTTTTCTTCCATTTACACATGCTACTTCTGCACTTCCTGGTTTATACCAGGACTCAAAATGGAAGTATCAGAATACCACAAAAAATTGGTTCTTCTGAGATTTTTGACCTCCTTGGAACTTAGAAGTACCAGAAATCTCTTTTTATAATATTTTCACCCTGATTTCTAGATCAAAGTGGTTTTCAGAACTAAATATTTGAAATACTAGGCAAACTTTTTGACACTTATTCCTCGCTGGAAATCGTGGGGAAGATTATGGGTTAGTTCCTTATTTAAATAATCTATATTTTTTGAACAAATATCAATGTAAAAATGATACTCATAATATTTTTCCATGGTTGGTTATTACTTCAGCTAGCAGGTAAAAGAATGAATATATATTTTTTTTCTTTTTAACTAGGAAGTAGAAAACTTAGCACTAGTTCCAATCAAATACATACAGTGCATGCAGTTATTAAAGTCTGCAGCTTATAGTAGGACAAAAGTTCAATACAAGAGCAGGGACTTTAAAGTAACAACAATACATTTTATTTTTATCCCTATGGCAGGTCTTCATTATCAGAACATCACTGAAGTGAAAGGACAAAAAAGGAAGAACTCTATGACAAGGATAAACTGTTTAGATATTTTTTTTCTAAAAAAAAAAAAAAAAAAAAAGCCTGATAATATTTACCATACTGTTTCCTTTATCTTTCAGTGCTAACAAATTCTAAAAACTGACCTCCAAAATATCTAAATGTGTTGATTCCCATCAATATTTCTAAGCAAAATATGTTTATTAACACAATAAAGGGTTTCTCGTGTATTGGAAATGGGAGAAACTTATATATCCCTCTTTTGTAGCCTGGTTAAAAGTTACAAAACAAAGGGTAGGAATAAATGGTCAGTTTCCACAGTAGAGAAAGATAAATAATGGGGTCCCCCGAAAGAGCTATACTGGGACCTGTGCTGTTCAACATATTGATAAATGATCTGGAAAAGGGGATGAACCCTGATGTGGAACATTTTTCAGACAATACAAAATTACTCAAGATAGTTAAGTCCAAAACTGACTGAAAAGAATTAAAAAGTGATCTCACAAAACTGGGTGACTGGGCGACAAAATGGCAGATAAAATTCAATGTTGAGAAATGCAAAGTAATGCAAAAACATAATCCCAACTATGCATACATAATAATGGGGTCTAAATTAGCTGTTGCCACTCTAGGAAGTTATTGAAGTCATTGTGGATAGTTCTCTGAAAACATCTGCTCATTGTGTAGCAGTTAAAAAAGCGAACAGAATGTTAGGAACCATTAGGAAAGGGATAGATAATAAAACACTATAAATCCATGGTATCTGTACACCTTGCATATTTTATGCAGTTCTGGTCACCCCATCACAAAAAGGCTATATTGAAATTGCGAAAGATGCAGGAAAGGGCAACAAAAATGATTAGAGATATGGAACAGCTTCCTTATGAGGAGAAATTAAAAAGACTGGGACTGTTCAACTTAGAAGAGAGACGATTAAGAGAGGGATAGTCTATAAACTCATGGATAGTGTGGAGAAAGTGAATAGAGAATTTACCCCTTCACATAACACAGGGTCATGAACCAGGGGTCACCTGATGAAACTAATCCGCAGCAGACTTAAAACAAACATAAGGAACTACTATTACTTGGCTATTAACAAGATGGTCAGAGCTGCATCCCCATGCTCCTGGTGTCTCTAAACTTCCAAATGCCAGAAGCATATGACATTTGCCGTTATCAGAGACAGGCTACTGGGTAGATGGACCATTGGCCTGACACAGTATGGCCATTCTTATGTTCTGATTATAGACTTGACTGGATTGCATATATAACTGAACAATAGTAATGTGTGCTTTTCAAATGCTTCCTGTGCCCTTAAAGTCATCATGCTATATTATGAGGAACTGTTCTGTTAATTATGACTCTATACAATTACTATATCTGAGTAAAATAAAAATCCTCCAGAACTGATTGATTACATTTCAGTCATTCATAATTAAAATGTTCACTTCAGAAAATTCAATTGATCATATATTTTTGTAATGTATTGCACTATTATAGTACTAGTTTAGTGGAGATTCTTGGGCCTTGTGTGTTGTGTCCTCTTGTATTTAGATGGGCCCATATATCCCATCTAAATACAACAGGACATGAAACACATAAGGTACAGCAGGCAAGGAAGTGATAGGAGACATACTGAGAGAGGATTATTTTTACAGTTTAATATTGTAAATATAAATAGAGCCCTGCATGGATACAAATTTATAGCCGTGGATATGGATATCTGCAGATATAAATCGGTATCCACAGAACTACAGGACTCTACCAGGAACTGTAGCAGTGAAAGGAGGAGAACGTGGGGCCATCGATCCCAGGGTGCTGGCAGCTCCTCGGGTGTGGTTGTACCGCCTCCAGTCCTGCCCCCACCTCTTTCACGCAGCTGTCTGCATCTCCTATCTGGGGTTGGTGCAGCTGCGCCTTAGGAGCTGCCTGTGCTGGCCACTGGCTCCTGGGAGCAGTGGCCCCATGTTCTGCTCCTTTCGCTGCTGCGGTTCCTGGAAGAGTCCTGCAGTTCCACAAATATCATTTTATATCCGTGGATATCCGCATCCGTGGATATAAATTTATATCTGCGTAGGGCTCTAAATATAAATACATATGTAAATATAAAAACTGAGGATCTAATTCACCTCTCACAGAGGTGAGTATTAGGTATAGCTTTACTGATGGCAGTGGTGATACTGTAGTTTGGTGAGGTGAAAATCAGGCCCCTAAGACTGTAGTTCCTTCTGTGGCCAGGGACAAATTATTTCAGGTCTGATTTATGATGTTAGCAAACTCTCTTGGTGGGATTCAAGCCTTCTGCATTGCTGAGAGGAACATTGTTCATAATTAAGATACAATGGACTTATTAATAACACCACACATCATAATTTGGCTGAATAAAACAAAGTTGGACATAAGGTGAATTACATCTGAGGGAAATGAAAATATGATGGACTACTACTCAACGTATTCAATATAAGAAAAAGACTGAGAGTTTGTGTTTGATTTGTGAAGGGCTAAGTGAGCCTAAACATTACTGTTGCTTATGTGTTTCATTTTGGCAATCTAATAAATATGAATTATTACTCTGACATGTGGATTCTCCTTGTGAATTTCTGTTGATTTAGAAAACTTCTGTACAATTACTAATCAATTAAAATCCAGTTTTTCCTCATTTTAGTCATCAGCATTACATTTCCTTAACAACTTAGTTAAGTCAGTTGCTCACACTTTACTTGTACTTTCTTTAAAAATATGTATGTGGCTGTCCCAGATTCTCAGCATTTACACTCAAAAATAGCCATGTGTAATTAAATAATACTTAGAACTTTTCAACTATGGAGCTCACAGCATTTTACGGAGATAGATAAGTATTATCATGTCATTTTTTTATAGATGAGGAAACTGAGTTAGGAAGGTTAAGTGATTTATCAAAAGTCACACATTAGGTCAGTGCAGCAGTAGGAATAGAATCCAGATTCTCAGTCCACTACCTAGTGAACCACATTGCGTTAACAAGACCCTGTCATTGTTCAATGTTAAACTGTTTAAAACGAGATTTGGGGTTTGGTATACAGAGACCTCATCCTGCTTTAGTACCATGGCAAACACCATTTAACTTCCCTTTAACCTTATTTTTAAAGTTACACAAAGGAACAAAAAACAACGAAAGCATTTGAAATGTAAAGTATTAAATAATTCATTTTAAAAACATCTCTTGTTTCCTTTCCCTTTAGCTGGAGAGAGTTTTAGAAAGGAAAAAAAAACATTTTTTGATGGTCTCTTTGATGGTATTAACTGTCCTTTTGGGGGAAAAGAGAAGAAGTTAGTTGATATGGACTGGCGCTGTCATTGTTGCTGCTGTTAAAGTCTAATCTCATTTCCTAGAAGACAAAACAAGGCAAACACACAAAAGAGAAAAGAACAGCAAAGATGCAGCTTCCATCTCTGGTGTTGACTTTCACTTTCAACCTCACTGCTGGAGAAACACAGGCACAGCACACAGTCTTATCAGACTCTCCGAGACCTGAAAAACTTGAACTAGAGTCAGGCTGTTCAGGGCATTGCATTTGGCTGTTTTTGTGTGTGTGTGTGTGTGTGTGTTTTGTCACAAGCTTACACTAATGTTTCAAAATATGCAGTCTCATTAGACAGAAGGAAAAAGGAGAGGGTTAGGAAAGAAACAAAGTAAGGTAGGGAAGGAAAAGGACACATGGGGGGAGGTGTGGTGGAACAACGGAGTTTTACATCCCAGGTGGTGATAGAGATTTAGGTGCTGGTGGAGATGGTGTTGTCATCAAACGGATCCCTCTCCCTGGTCTAATCAGGATGTTTATCAGGATTAGGATGAAGAAGGTCCAGGGTCCCAGGAGAGGGTTGGGGTGGCAGCCAGGATGGTGGAGCTCGATCCAGTAGCCAATTTTTCTCACACTATCGCTTTCATACAGACCCCAAAAAGGGAGTGATGGGTGGAGTAGTCTATCTCATTATTTTGTCCATCAATTAGACCAATTTTGGGTCACTGATTTTTGGTGTGTCTTCTGTCTTGTTTACCAGTCATGATTTGAACAGAGTCCTTGAATTATATCAGTAGACCTTTTGGTTTGGATTAATTCACACTTTGTGTTTCTTTCATACTTTTTCTTATCAATATTTGTTATAGTTTATTGTGACATCTTATGACCTTACATTCACTTCTTACAGTTGAGCTTGCAATTAAGGTAAATTTGTAAGCTGAATTATCACAACAGTCCTATCCCACCCAACGTGCTTTGTTTATCTCACTCAATCCTAGTAGGACACTTTGCACTTCAAGTGTTTAGTTCTGTGATTAGTTCTCCTTTATCTGTTAGGACAAGGTCTAATATGGAATTCCCGTGTTGGTGGCAACACTATTTGAGTTAAGAAATTGTCTCCTATAATGTTTAGAAATTCCAAGGATTCTTTAGTATTAGCTGTATGAGACCTCGAGCATATGTGTCACAAATTCAAGTCCCCCATGATCACAGAAGTTTTTTTCTTACACATTATAGATACTTATGTGCCTACCTGCTAGTGATGTCAACAAATTCTATTATGCACCTATTTGCATCTTTAGATGCCTAAATACCTTTAAAAGTCTGGCCCTTTAGTTTTAATTCCTTTTATGCACCTTATTTATAGTTGCCTGTCATTGAAAGATAAACCCTTAAATACTAAAGGAAAATTCAAATATTTGGTGCAACGGACACTTAACCTCACCAGATGACACCTTAATGGCACATATAGTGATCCAAAAGTAGGAAAATAATTTGCCATGATTCTACTTAAATAAATAGAATTACCTGTGAAAGGTACTTTAATGTGTTAAATTCTCCTTAATGGAGTGCTATAGAAATCTGTGGAGGAACATTACATATAATTTTGTTGTAAAACTCAAAGGAGAAAGGAAATTGGCTTTATGGAGCCAGTTATTTAAAACGCAAATGTGCAAAGTAATTTGTTTACCTAAAGGCAACATTTCCATAAAACATCTTGAAGGAAGTAACTTGCAAAAGTGGAAAGAAAAAAAAAACTGTTAAATTGAAACCAGTGAATTATGTCAATACACTTATCTGTAGGAATTCATTCTGCTTTTGAATTCAGCAATAATTTATCTTTGAGATTTTGTGACATTTTAAAAATGATAAAACATTAAAGAGGTAATCTGAAATATTATAATTGAACATATTCTTAGCATTCAGTTTACTCCTCTCTCTGATATATGTAACAGCAAGGTGGATTTTAGATAAAGCAAAGGAAGAAATAGTGATCATATGCAAGTGATTTTTCTTTAAACAAGCATGAGCTAAAAGTATGAAGCTATGGGCAAATGGCTTAATACGTATTCTGTTGTTCTATACAGATGTCAAAGCTTTGGGGCTCAAGTTTATTAAGCCACTGGACACATTACCAAAGTGAAACAACCACTGTTACAGAAACTCCCCTGGAATCCTCCTGTGAGGTATCAGCTGGTGAAAATACTAATGAGAAAGGACATATATTTTCTGTTGTTGTCTGGGTGGTTATTGGTTGCACAACTGTTTCTCCCATATATCAGGAATGGTTTCAGTAGCCCTTGAGGACAATGGAATTACTATTATCATAGACATTAGACAGGCAATTGGCCCAATTAGAAAAATCAAGGTGTTTCTTCTTTGAGTGAATGGAAAGATGCACAATGAAGAATAAGATGAAGTTGAAGCAGGGGACCAGAATTAGATGCTGATAGATGTAGTGTCAGATTGGATTTTTTTCTAGTGACTTTTTTTTTTAGTATTCAGTTGTCTGATTGTCTTATTTTCTAGTTTACACTATGAAAATAAATTTCAAGAAGTGTGTGAGGGGTGGGGGTAGGGATAGGAAAAATTCGGACTCCATTGAAGTTAATGGAAAAATTGCCAATCCTGCAATGCTTACTCAAGCAAAAACCTCCATTGACTTTGATAAGTAATTGTACGATGGCAGAAAAGTTAGTCACCCCTTTCCTTCTCTCCAATGCCAAAACATGAGAAAATACTCAGCCAGAGATTAATTTAAACCCCAAACCTGCAAATCCAAGTATGTATCATGTCTCTTCCCTCCTCAGCCTGAGCAAAGAGGTGGGCATTCCAGGTGTGCCCTGAGAATTCAACAGATTCAGGCTATTTTGGACCAGGGAGACTAATAAATTCCAAAGTTGAGAGGCTCTCAGGTGGAAAGAACCCAGACAGCAGTGGTGTGAATGTGCCAAGAGATAAGAATGAAGCCCATAAAGAGCATCCCTGTATGTAGCTATATGGTTTGCAGATAAAAACAACTTGTGTTGAACAGCTTAGATCAGTTGTCAAACAGCATCAGCAACTCCTCTCTTTTCAGGAGGAAATCACCTACCATTGCTTGCATTGCAGTCTCTGTGCCAGGCCTAGAATAAAAAGGGTCAAAGAGATGTGAGACAACTTAATCAGTCTGATGCTATGTTTTCACTGCAAAATAAGGTGTGTGGGTTTTTTGTTTTGTTTTTATTACATCAAGATAGCTAACTCAAGATAGCTGTCTTGATGTAAAATCCTAGTGGAGAGAAGGCTCTGTAGTTTTTATCTTGATGTAATTAGTAAATGTAAACCTTAGATGGGTTGATTGACTTCAACTAGCTAGATCAGCATGGATCTGCGTGTGCCATACATAAATCAAAAATCAAGAGAGCCTCATTCTCCATTATTATGGGGTCACTCTAGTGACACACTGCAGCCTTAAAACTAGTTTAACCAGTCTGCGTCAGAATGACTGCTATCAAGGTGAATCTCCTTGTGGTGTAGACCAACCCACAAATTCAGTGAGTGTAGCTGGAGAATGGGGGACATCAGGACCTCCTTGCACCCTGGAAATCCCCAGCTTCTGCAATTGACCTGTGGTGACACAGGAACTGGATATAGATTATACTGAGACTACAGTATAGATGCTCCCTGGGTTACGCAAGACCTGTCTTATGCAAATTTGACCTTGTGCAAAAAGTTCCATAAGGCATAAATAAAATTTTCGAGATCTGGAAAATATTGCGTAGCGTACGGGAGCGCAAAGTACTGTAGTACAGTGTGCAGAGGAATACAGCGGTAGTATCTCTTACAAGGGAAGGCTTTGCGCTCTCACAGCCTCTCAGTCTCATGTTATTTCAGTGATACTTTAATTCTCTTATTTCACCCTATTATTTCATTCAAATCATGCCTGTCTCCTCCTCTCCTTCCTCATCTACAAATTAAGCTGATTGTCATCCACGATCAAAATGCAGCCTTCAGTGTGCCAGGATAACAATAGGATTAAGGTAAATGCAATATTTTTGTTTTTTATGCTTGCACAATGTGTTTCCAACTTTTTAGGGTTACGCAAGGCTTTCTGTAACGGAACGATTGCGTAAGTCGGGGAGCATTTGTACTCTAACTGACCTCAGAGACTGGAGTGGTAGATTGACAGACACAGGACAGGTGAAGACAGTGGTTCTGCTAACATTCCCATAGAGTCTCTTCTGCAATGGGGAACCAGGCTTAAAGGGGTTCTAGGAGCAGCCAAGGCCCAGGAAGGCCTGGATAGCATGGCTTCAACAGAGCTGCACTATTAATAATCGGGTAAGGGGAGGTGTTACTGGACCATGAGTGCTGGCATTGCTGGCTCTCTTCTCCCACATATACCCTGGAATCAGTTAGGTCTAAGGGCTAAATCCATTCCACTGTGGGTGGAGGTTGGGAAGAGAATTTGGCAATCCTGTAAGGAGTGGAGTAACCTTCAGGAGGGTTTTCTACATTATTGCTGATCAGGCCTACAGAGATTTAAAGCAGTGGTACAACTGGAAGTATTATCCCAATGTAGTTTGTTTTATTTGTATATGTCTATTTGAATTGAACAGTGCATACTTGATGTGTGTTTCGTACTATATATCCATATACCTGCCCTAAAAGATATATTTCCTAGCCTTCTAGATTTAACTGTACTGTATTGAGAAAAGGGTTAACAAAGCAGTTTTTCAATTGAAAATGAATGTGAGATAAACTGTGCCTTTACTTATCTCTTCTACTTCAAACACATTTCTGGGAATGTACACTATGAATATAAGAGGATAGTGTGACCTCTTTATTGTAGTGGGATGTGGCAATTAATTTTTTATTGAAATTTCAATTAGCTTTTCTGTTCCTATAATGTTTTACCTAAATTCCCTTTTTACGTTCTTAGTAAGGTTACTGGAAAAGATCATCTAAGCATGACTGTGTTAAAAGGTAGAGGTAAAGAAAACAAATTATTTCTATTGTGCACAAAATTGAGGTCACTTTAGGTTAACTGAATCAGATTCCTTGAAGAGATGAAGACTTTCCACATCATGAAGAATCATTCAGAGAATTCTAATTGAAAAAAGGAAGACATCAGCCTCTTATAAAATAAAAAAGATACCAAGATTAGTACAACTGAACAAGAAAATCTGAAATAGATTTTACAGACTGTTGCCTTTATGACCCTTATAAAAGAAGAATTGTCGAGTGAAAAACAAAGGGGAAAGCCCTAAGGATTACAACTTTATAAAAAACTGTCTGGCAACCTGAGTTGACACTTAGAACCAGTTACAGAATATCTCTAGCAGAAAAGAATCTACGTCTTTTTATAGCTGGATTTCTTCCATATCTGAAATGTTAAAATCTTCCTGCAAACTTAAATAATGGAAAGTCTAGTCTGATAAGTTACATTAGATACAAAAGTTCTTAAATGAGATATTTACGGCATTTATTTGTCAGTGATCTTTATAGTTAAGGATACAGTGGGTCATTCATCATAAACTCCTGTTTTCAGTTATGTGCCATTCTGAAAAATTCACCTTTTGGACTGAAATAGTCTATTCTTCATGAGGCTATCACAATGGTTTTCCTGTTTTTCCATGGAACTTTTTGATATTTGGGTAACTCAAAAACAGGTTAGTTTTATTATTTTAAACTTCCCAAGAAGTAAGTCCTTAACTGAGTGGTGCAGCTGGCTTCTTGAAATTTATACATATTAAATATAATGAAGGTAAGGTCTAATCTAAAGCTCATTCAAATTAATAGGAGTTTTTACTGTATTATCCTTATTCTGGAAACGTTAAAAAGATCAGTTCTGCACAGTACAAAAGTGTCAACTAATTTCAAAAGTGTGATATTGAGGTTAAAGTACAAGCAATGGTTTACAGACATAATGAAATCAAAGTAAAGGTCTTTCTGTCACTATTGTGATGGATCTGGCCTCAGCAGTAACCCAGCTATTTCACCTGAGCTTTGTGATATTAGGCTTATGCATGGTACTGTATTACTTTTTGTAATCACCCAAATCACTGAAGTATCATGAGTATATGATGTAGATTGACAATTACTTTAGAATACCATAATACCTATTTTTATCAAGACAATCTGTCATAGACTTTAAGGCCAGAAGGGACCATTGTGATAATCTAATCTGACTTTTTGCACATTGCAGGCTACAGGACTTCTCCACCTCCTCCTGTAATAGACTCCATAACCTCTGGCTGAGTTTACTGAAGTCCTCAAATCATGATTTAAAGAGTTCAAGTTACAGAGAATCCACCATTTACTCTAGTTTAAAGCTGCAAGTGACCTGTGCACCTCCCTCCCCCCAGAGTCTTTGCCAATCTGACCTGGCCTCAAATCTGACGATCGTTAGATCCTGAGCATGTCAGCAAGACTCACCCAGCCAGACACCTGGGAAAGAATTCTCTGCAGTAACTCAGTCATGGCAAGTACATTGTGGCACTCGACTAAATTATTGGCAATTTAACACAAATAGGTACTAAAACTTCTTATATGTAAGTGCTTGTATCAAATGTAGTGATTTCAGGCAGCATTTTCGGTATCAATATCAAGCAAAGTGCAGCACAGTTTGATTCAGTGTCTCATATCACAGCAAAGGAAATTATTCACTTGGGCCTTGATCTTTTTATGAACTACTGCAAGTTTTGCAAGTCACAAACTCATCCAATTCTGCCCAAACATTCTGGGTTAGCTCATACTTTCCATCAACATTCACCATATTTACACTGCCATTGTCTGCCTGTACAAAAATACATTCATGTAGCAGAAGCAAAACATGCTTGTCCAGCACACTACCCAATTCTGCAAATAATCCAGCCACAATACCTGTTCTGGCCAGGAAGCCAAGAAGTTAATTTTCAAAATTTATTTAGCATTTGCATATTCACCGAGCCAAGTGATAGCATTCTTAGTGGCCAGATGAGCAATAGAGCAGAATAAATGTTGCTTGGCTGTTGATAAACCCTCAATGTTGAGTTGTAAGACTCTGAAGGTGGGCCCGATGCTATGGAAACCATGGCATTGCACATTCTTAGGGTTACCGGAAGTGGTGATACCGGGATTCTTCAAGTATGAGCTTTGGAATTCAGTTTCCTAGGAGAATCATTAGCTTCCATGGTCTGTGCCAGGTACTGACAGGTGGTGCGATGAGAATGCTGATCCACTGCCACCTGTTAAATGCTCAGTGAGACATATCTCACTGAGTATTTAACCCTCTCAAAGTAAGGTAGAGCAAGTGGGGATGCAAAGATGGGGTTTTACCAGTTTTTACAGAGGTTTTGAGCCTCTATTATACAGTGCAGAAGACAGCATATTTGAGAAACCATGGTCAACTCCATACTTAAGGGAGATTTTTTTCAGTCATGTGGAAAAAATAGGCCTACAGATTTGGTATATCCTCTGATTTGTATAAACATCAAAGATTGGGCCAAGTTCACAACTGATATAAATGAATGAAACCCCTTTTTAGTCAATGGTGTTGCATCTATTTATGCAAGCAGTAAATGTGGACGTTTTGTGCTGCATGCTTTTTCAGTCTGGAGTAATAACTACATAATGGATAAAATTCCTTAAAGCTCTTTGAAACATAAATTTGTACATCCATAAAGATAGATGTTCCTTGGTCACTCGTTCCCTACAGGGAGGCTATACAGTAAGATGAAAAATGTGAATACATGGCACTTTGCTCCCCCGATAAACAAGGATAGTTGCCATAGTAACTGCATCAACTTACACCAAACAGGATCAGGATGCATATTCACTTGACCTTGGTTCCTTTTTTTGCATGCTGCCAGTGTTATCTGCTTTACTGATGTATAGTTGGTAATTTGAATCCATTTTTTGGCCGTTCTTTTTTTTTTTTCTGAAGCAAAATAACCCAGTACATATCGTCCCTGTAATGTTTAATATTAAAGTTCTAAGTTTATACGCACACACCTGTCAGGAAACAAGAATTGTAGGACTCTTGGGATAACATTACACATGTGCTTCATTTTTCTGTTCCTGTTTTCCTCTTTAAATGTTTACTTAAAAACATTGCTGTTTATAGCTCCAGTCCTCAAAGACTTAAGCACATATTTAATATTATGTACTGTGAGTAGTCCTGTTGAAATCTGTTCATAATAGTCTGCTGGATCAGGGCCTATGTGCTAAACATATAGAATAAAATATACAGATGTGCAACATGGCTAATTTTGTTACTCCAAGAGCTATAATATTTTAATTTCCTGACTTTTGAGTATTTCAATTTAAGTGTTTACCCTTATATTACAGGAAAATATTTTTTGTAAAAAGGGAAGGAATACAGATTTTCTTTTAAAAAAATAAACAAAAAGACATTTAATGTCACTATATGCTCAATGCACAATGATTTTCTCTCTTTTTTAAAAAAGCTTTTCATGAGAGAGTTATTTTTCAATCCCTTTATTCACAGTATTCTAAACCCCACAAAACAATTGACTACTTATCCATCCAATGATTGCATAATGTACAAAAAGGGGCATTTCTTGAAATTATTTCACAAGATACTACTTTTACATGTCTTCTGATTTGTTGGATTTTGTTGAAGTACAGGATTTTCCAGTGGCTGAAGTATGATATTAAGGTATCAATTCATCATTTTCTTCACACCAGCAGTGCTGGAACAATTTATACAGTGGGGGTGCTGAGAGCCATTGAAACAAATTGTAAACCCTGTATAGAATGAGAACCACAACAATGCCCAGCATCCATATTTCCAGTACCTATGCCTCACTCCTCTCACTTGGGAATATTTCAGATAGAATGACCATATTTCCCAAAGAGAAAACAGGACACCCCCAGCTGCTCCCCTGAGATGTGCCCCCTCATCCCTGATGCTATTGCCGGTCACTGGAACCCTGCCCCTCCCCTCGCCAGGCAGTTGCCTGTCACAGGAACCCGGAGGGGACCTGTATGCTGGGATGCTGGTTCCTCCCCCCACCCGACCTCTCCCCTGTGGGAGGCTGGCATCTCTGCTCATCCTCCTCCACACCGCACCCCACTTTGACAAAAGTGGGCATTTGTCTGTTTGCTCTTGTCAACTGATCAAGTTATCAAGAGCAAAGTGGACAAATGTCTCCTTTTGGAAAAAAAATGTCGGGATGGCCAGGACAGGTCTTAAAAAAAGGGACTGTCCCAGCCAGAATGCGATGTATGGTCACCCTAATTTCCGGCCAAATCCTACCATCAGAGGCACGTGAACAGCTCCTACTGAAGTCCAGGATAGGACATTGGGGGGTGGGGGCACAATTTGGCCTTAAAATGAATCTAGATTTCACTGTCTAATGCTGTAAGATCTTGTCTGTATTTACTCATGTGAAATGATAAAAGAATGCACACTTGGATTATGAGAGTCATTCTCTCTTCTTTTCCCCCCTGAATGGTAGTACTCATGTTCAGATATATTAATGCCTGACACTTTTTGATTATTGTAATGATAAATTGAAGGTGATTGCTGTTTACAAGGTAACTGTATCCTGGGCTGAATAAACTGTGAGGCTGAATGCAGCAGATTGTAATGTTTAATCTACCTCTACCAGCAAATACTCCTCCACCTTCTCCCATTCAGTGTTTTGTGTAGTATGGAGGGAATGTGGGCTAGTGATTGGGAACTTGAACTTGCCATTAATTTAGATGGGTTTTGGATTAGACTCTAGAAAAAGGATCTAAGTTGCAGGGCTTCTGAATTCTAATTCTGGTACTGCCATTATACTGACTGTATGGACATAGGAAAGTCACAGACTCTTCAGACCAGATTCTGCCTACTCCTTTACACTAATGTACATTGTAGCTCAGAGTACGGGGAGCTGTTGCTACCCCTTGCACAGGCAGGCATAGTTGCAGTTTCTGAACTCTACAAAAGTACAAGACTATGGAATAGTACTACTGGGGAAAGATTAGGGTGACCCTCCGTCCTGTTGTGGGGAGCAGTGGGCAAGTGGAGATGCCAGCCCCCCACAGGGGGGAGGCAGGGCTGGGGGGAAAGCAGTGTTCCAACATGCGGGCCCCTGCAAGGTTCCAGTGACCAAGAAACAACCTTGCTGGTGGGGGGGGGGGGGGGCAGGGTTCCAGCAACTGGCAACAGCATCGAGAGAGGGGGCATTCAGAGAGTGGCTGGGGGTGTTCCGTTTTCTCTTTGGGAAATATGGTCACCCTAGAAAAAAGGGATTGTAACACCCATATCCTTAGTAAGGTCTCTATTAACAATGTACTATAGCTGAAGCAAATAATACACTATTACGTGTTTTAGAGAATTAGTGTGAATGCTGGTTGGCAGACCTAGGAAAATGTACCAACTAGCAAGGCCTACATATGCGTATAGAAATGTAAAAGAGGATTGTGTGAAATCCTTGCTCCATGGAAGTCAATGCCAAAAATCACATTGATTGCAATAGAGCCTGGATTTCACCCTACGGGCCTCTTTTTTTCTCCCACTTACACTAGTGACGTCAGTTACTATTGACTTAGAGGGGAATTGGACCCTAGGTATTAAATACATTCTATAACTCCAACAGGAATAAAGTTTTGTCTTTAATTCATAAAAACATCTTTCTACTGTATCAGCATCTCACACTAGCAGAAAACCTATGGAGCCCTGATTTATGCTAATGTGCCCTGGGATTAAATTACTTCTGAAAACTTTAGTTCTAATTAAACCATATGTTATTTCTTCTACATACATCCAACAATACATAATTTTGGAATACAGAAAGGGGCATAATTTAGACTGGGTTGGGGAGGTGTTATGGGCATTGAGTTACATGAGTGACGTGGCTGGATTACTTAATTGTTCATTTTCAGACTTTCACACTTTTGAGCGTGTTTTTTGTTTTTTTTCCTTCCTGAGGTGGAGGAATTGTTCTTTTGAAATGATGATACATTTTCTGGATAGTAAATAATATACACTTTCAATGCTAAATATTTGCTATCTGTTTTTGTTTTAATATAGGCCAAGACTTTCAAGAATGATCAGTAATTTCAGCCCATTCTGAAAACCAGGCGCTGTTAGGGTCTCTGAAGGTACACACCTGAAAAATAAGGCACCCACAATTTGCTTGCTAACTTTAAAAGTTTTGACCATAGATTTTTAGTTCAGATTATCTTTTCTTTTTATCTTTTGGGTTATATGGATGTAGAAAAGGTTACATAGCTACGATATGATTTTCCTAAGGCACCAGTATACCTGAGGCTGGACCTGATAACAAATATTTGAGTATCAAGTATCTCCATAAAAAGAACTTTGAGGGGGGAAGACATATATAACTTGACACACTTTCAGTAGTTTAACCAATGTATCATTATTAAGCACTCATGATGACTATGCATCCTTTGAGAGAGAGCATTTTGGACATAGAAAAACTGTGATTTATTTATAAATCAATAACTGTGATGGGGTATGTGTATAACGCACTGAACAAGAGGGGAAGTCCTGCCACTCAGACTGTGCTGGGCATGCTCCAACTACTGCCTCAGTATAAAAGGGAGGAGCCCAGCTAATTCTAGGCTGACCACCGGAGGGGAAGGACCTTTGGTGGAGGCTCCAGTTGAAGAGCCATCATAGCCTTTGCCTGCAGGAACTGGAGCCCCTGAAAGCTGGACTGGAGGTCTGTGGCTGAGAGAGCCGCAAGGAATCACCCACACTGAGAACCTTGGATGCTCAATGGACTGCAGTGTCTGGAAGCGTGGCAGGAAGTGACCTAGGGAGAGTGTGCGAGTGGTATCTCCCACCTGAATGAGGTCAGCGTGTTTTGGTGGGATTCCCCGCTGACCCAGTGGCGGACCACTCCGCCACTGTCAGGGCCCTGGGACAAGGCCCGATGAGTCGGGTGGGCTCAGGCCTCCCTACAGGGGCTGCTAACGCCCTGGCGGCAGCCCCTTCCTCCTCCCTGGGTACTAGCCTTTGGGTTGCACTGCCCTGTACCCAAAGATTGTTGTATAGACACTGGCCATTGAGCCTCACTCCCCTGTGCCTAAGGGCTGTGATATTGACTCTGGCCATTAGGCTGAACTCCCCTGTACCACAGGGCTGTTATATGGACTCCGGCCACTAGGCTATATTGCCCTTCATCTGAGGGCAGTTAGATTGACTCTGGCCGCTAGGCCATGCTGCCCTGAATGCAAGGGCTGCTGTAATTGACTCTAGCTGCTAGGCTGCATGGCCCTGAATGCAAGGGCTGCTACACTTGACTCTGGCCATTGGGCTGTACTGCGCAAGGGCTGCTATACTGTTTCCAGCCTCTGGGCTGCACCACTTTTGGCCTAAAAACTACCAGGGGGACTGAATGGCAGTGTTATCACAACGCTGCCCTGTCCCAAAATGGGGACGGGGTGTGCTTATCCCACAACAATAACAATTAAGAACATAAGAATGGCCATACTGGGTCAGACCAAAGTCCATGTAGCCCAGTGTCCTGTCTTTCAACAGTGGTCAATGCCAGTGCTTCAGAGGGAGTGAACAGAACAGACAATCATCAAATGATCCATCCCCTGTTGCCCATTCCCAGCTTCTGGCAGAGGCTAGGAACACCATCCCTGAGGAGAAAATGTGCAATTTAAGGCCTAGTTTGTGACATAGATGATGTGACAGCACATGGAGTAAGAATCCCTCTTACATCCCTTTTGTGGCAATCCAGATGAGGGGTTCAGATGCATAGATAGGAGTAAGCAAGTCTACTTACCTGCCTGTTCTTTCCTGAAATGTTGGCAGGGCATGTGCAGAGACTGGTCGGAGACTTGACATCTCCTTCCGTGCTTGCCAATCAAGGTAGCTGAGTTAAAGAGCAGTAGGTAGACATTTACTGCGGGTAGCAGAAAATTGATAAAGGACAGCATTTTCTCAAATTAAATGTTTCAACTACATTTGGATTGGGGGAAAATGGAAAAAGTTTTGAAAAAATTTTGTAGTTTTTTTTCTTTTGCACATTTTGTAACAACCTCTCCAGGAACAAAGAGGAAACAGGAAGGGAAATGTGACTTAGAGTTGTGTCTCTGGGACACAATGCCTCCTGGTGGTTCTCCTGGGTGGATCATCAGTTGTTCAGGGTTGTACCTATAGCCTTTAATGGATTTAGGGTGTGGACCCAGAATAACCAGTGATATGGTTAGTGTTCTAGGATTTTCCCCAGACATCTTTTTAGGGCTCTATATTTCTAAATAGTACCATGCTGCAGGATGCTCTCTGTGGAAATAAAGCACCCAAGTCACTCAGGTGTTTCTGAAGACGTTACCTAATTTTGCCATAAATGCTTCTCCCAGTGTTAAAATTCACAGTAAGGGCTTTTATGGAGATTCACCCAAATCATTTGGTCAAGGTGGAGATGGGCTTTGCCTTCCTACAGAAAAGGCATCAGGGCAGGCCTCTAAACCTAATGGATCTGTGAAGAGGCAGTGGTCATCTGCATGGAGGCCATATGCCTTCACCACCTCTGGAGATTCTATTCCCACCCCACTGCTATCTGAGAGTAGAGTTCCACTGGTTTCCCTCCAACCACAATATGCCCCAGGAGCCTCAGATGTCTGGAACAGAGGCCTATCTGGAACAGTTAATGCACCCTAAATAGCACTTGTTAAAATTTTTCCATGAATTTGTTTTCAACAGAAAATTTGCTTTTTGCCTAAATAATTTTGTTTGCAGAAAGTGTCTGCCCTTTCTTTAGAAGTTTGGATATATCAGAAGACCAACAAATATTTGGTTGAAAACTTAGGTTTTCATTTTTTTTAATAAGTTGAAATTTTTCATGGGGGAAAAAAAAACATTTTTCAGTAAGTGCTAATCCTAGAGATTTATTACCTTTTCTGGGTAAGATCATTGGAGTTGTAAAGGGGGAAGATTTACATTCCTACTGGCTGTGGCCTACACAATCTCTGCCACCTGCCTCAGCATAGAAGGCTTCTGCTGAGTGTTAGTAGTGGCTTGAAGACAGGGCCTCAGAGACAGCTGAGTCCTCTTTCATGAGAATAGGGAGATTGACACAAGGAGGCAAACTTTTTTATTTTTATCTTTATATTTACAATATAGCTTGTGTTATGGACAATATTTTGATTTACTGTTTGCTTTAGCAGAACTTTATCAAATAATATGAAATAATGTAGTTATGAATGCTGGCTACATTCAGTAACTTATTTTGAATACATCTTTGAAATTCTTGAGAGTACACTATTCTCAGGTACAGCATTACCGTACCCCCAGATACTTTATATACAAAAAAAGATTTAATAAGGAACTAAAATGTTGATGACAGAATAGCGCTTTTTTTTTTTTGACATTTTGCTATACCATTGCCTAACAGGAAAGATGCAAGTTAGGTTTCAGAAGTCTAAACATATGGATTTAGGATAAAATTATAACTGAATCCTGTATACTGTACACGCACAAGGTATTGTAATGTAACAACTGTTCGATAATTATGCAACTGACACTACTTGCTGCCATAGGTTCCATTAAAAATTACAGTGGAGTTTTCAGATTCAATTTAGTCTTTATTCTAGTACAAAAAATATTCCCGTCCCTGATGTTCAGATGCATTTAGAACATTTTGAATTACTTAGCCTCTTTGGCTGCTAGCAGGAAAGAAAACCAGCTATTGTATTAATCTCCATCTCCCAAGTAAACAGCAAGTAGGTAAGTCATTAGCTGAGATTTTATAAAGATTCTAACTGTATGTAGCTGTACATTATTCAAGAAACCTCTTCCTATTTCACCTTGCAAAACTCTATTCTATGCCCCAAAAATTCATGTAAAAATTATCTTTTGTGCTTGTTTCTTCTCTGTGCACTGTTCCCAGGGTCATGATTTTGCCCTGTATTCATACTGATATTTGTAGACTAAAACTAAAACAATTCTCCTTTTCTTTGAAATATCCTTCAGATTGACTTATTTACTAAAGAGAAGGAGAATGGCATAATTTGTTTAATTATTTATTTTAATTTGTTGTCAGTGAATATGCGCCACACCTGGTGGGGATATAATTTTAGTTTTGCCTTTTATATGTGAAATAAGAAATGTTGCCAGGCTGGGTTTTTTTCTTTTTGTATTACTCAGAAAGATTGAGTTACTTTTCTGACAATAATATATAACAGATAATACTGAAAGAGCTATCAAATTGGAATCTTGAGATCTTACAGAGTTCAGAATCTGTCAACCAAACTATAACACCCAATTTCATATGTATAGGTAGCAGGAATATTGAAATAACTGATATCAATGGGATATATTTTTAACAGTGAGATTATTGTCACGCATGCTTTTATTCAGTATGTATACATGTTACTTTGGCTGTTACATTTACATCTAGTTTAAGGTCCCAGAGAGGCCTTTGTGTAAATAAGAATCAGACCCTTGTATTTCATTCTAATCTCTGTATTCCTAATTAAAGCATATGTACAATATGCAACAGCATAACAAGCATGCCTCTTCTGTCTAGAATTATCACTTAAAAATCCAATGAAAATAATCCTCCAGTGGTTACAATCTAGAGCCAAGCTACCTAAAAGACATCAGGCAACAACAATTGTGTCTCATCTCCAATGTACTTGTAATCTGGTGTCCTTCAAGGATTGATTTTATATCCCATGTTGCATGAAATGAATCCTCTTGTAGACATCACTTCTGAACATAAGGTAGAGACACATAACTTTATATCTCTATGTGACATTGTCTAATTAAAATATAACTATGCAAACCATTGTTGCTACCACTGCTATATAATTACAGCAAATCTTATACAAAATATAACTCATGGCCAGAAAGGGTTAAATAGCTTGCAGGCTGAATTAATCATAGAATCATAGAACATTAGGGTTGGAAGAGACCTGAGGAGGTCATCCAGTCTAACCCCCAGCTCAAAGCAGAACCAACCCCAACTAAATCATCCCAACCAGGACTTTGTCAAGCTGGACCTTAAAAACCTCTAAGGATGGAGATTCCACCACTTCCCTAGGTAACCTATTCCAGTGCTTCACCACACTCCTAGTGAAATAGTTTTTCTTAATATCCAACCTAGACCTCCCCCACTGCAACTTGAGACCATTGCTTCTTGTTCTGTCACCTGCCACCACTGAGAACAGCCTAGCTCCATCCTCTTTGGAACCCCCCCTTCAGGTAGTTGAAGGCTGCTATCAAATCCCCCCCTCACTCTTCTCTTCTGCAGACTAAATAAGCCCAGTTCCCTCAGCCTCAAATGACCCAAAGCCCACCTTTAAAGTCATGTTAGAAAGGTATGCAAATGGTAATGAGGGCCATTCATGCTAAATAGGCTCGAATTTTGAGATGCAAACCTATATTGTTAGATGTAATACTAATTGTGTGTCTCAGAAATTGTCTGTTTACACAGGTAGCATTTAAATCTGTCACTATAGCTACTAATTCAGAGATCAAAAGGGAATATTAACATTTAGATGAATCTTGGGTGAATTAATGTCATTGTCTATATGACTCTTTGAAGTTTGTGATTGACTGCCTAATGGATAAATTGCCCTATGTTAATATGTGTAACTAATTACTGATGGTGGTTATAAAACAGAAGGTTATATCAAAAGCATATTGTTTACCGAGGACTGTGTGGTCAGGTGAAGGCTAGAACACTGTATAAAAAGACCCTTGGGTCCTGATTCTGTCATCTCAGACCTGCTTAGGTTCCATGCAGGGGAAGCTTAAGCCTAAGCCACAAGGACTGAGATCCCAGTTCTATCTGGATTGCCCTGAAATATAAACATTGGACTATAACCTATAGATTATTTCTGAAAGAACTCTTTGGAACTATAAAGCTCACCATCTCTACATGCATCCGACGAAGTGGGCATTCACCCACGAAAGCTTATGCTCCAATACATCTGTTAGTCTTAAAGGTGCCAAAGGACTCTCTGTTGCTTTTTACATCTCTGCTATGAATCTGCACCTCAGTGAATTGAACTCATGTCTATAGGTATATTGATCTTTTAACCATATTCTCTCTCTTGTTTTTTAATACATTTTAGTTTAGTTTAACAAGAATTGGCTGTAGTGTGTATTTGGGTACGATCTGAAACATTCATCGACCTGGGAGGTAATGTATCCGATCCTTTGGGATTGGTAGAACCTTTTCTTTATATGATGAAATAAGATTTTCAGAAATCCTTATATTTGACTTGGGTACCTGGATGGAGGCCCGAGGCTGGATCACTTCAAGGGAACTGTGTTGTTTGCACTTCTGAGTAACCAGTAAGGTAATAAAGAAGCTGTTTTATGCTGGCTTGGTAAATCTAAGTATTGGAATATCCACCAGCATTTGGGGGATTGTCTGCTCCATTCTTTGCAGTTCACCCTAACTGAGTGACCACCTTTGGCCCCCACTGGGACACTGGTCACACTCCTTATATCAGAATTTGGTCACTGCCTAGAGGAATGCTTAAACATTATTGCAAGCCAGATATGTTGGAACTGTTTTGTCCTGAGCTTGGGAATATAAGAATCTGGTTGTTGGGAAGAGGTTAACCACAGGAGAAGACTCACTGAGTCTGCCTGTTCAGGGGATTCTTTCAGAGGCAGAGATACAGGTTAAGAATTGTGATGTCACTTTTGACCATGCCCTTACCACTGAAGCAAGATGTCAGATAAGGAGGGTGATCCATGGAGAAATGTGACCATGAGAACAAGGCAGAGGAAGAGACCAGCTAGTGGTGGTGAAAGCAAGTCGAGCAACAGGTATGCTGCACTTGGGAATGAGGAGGAGAAACAGGCAGAAGATGGGGTGGTGAGGAAGAAAAGAAGGGAAGCCAGTCTCTGCAAAAGAGAGGAAAAGATGGTGGAGATAGCCAGGGACTAGAGCCTAAGGAAAAATGAGGTTGATGTACGGGGGACTCCAGGAGAGAACATAAAACAGATTGATACCAACATCAGGAAGAGACAGCTCTGTGTGATATGGGACTCCACCCTCAGAAGAATTGACTGTCCTGTGACCAGATCAGATTCAGAGTGTGCTGTCTGCCAGGAGCAAAGATGTGAGATGTGCATGTGAGGCTTAAGAGAATCCTGATGGGAGCAGAGAAAAATGCATTGATTGTCCTGGATGTCAGGATGAATGACACTGTTGGGATTCCCATTTGAATGGATCAAGGATGACTACATTTGGGTGGGTAAATTGTTTAAAGCATTGGAACCTCAGGTGATTTTCTGCTGAACACTTCTGGTCCCTAGAGAAGGAGGGCAAAGATATGACATGATAATGAAGGTAAACATATGGGTCAAGGATTGGTGCAATGAGGACATTTTGCCACTGGGAGTCATTTGCAGAAAGAAGTACCTCCACTTGAGTACCTGGGGTATTAATCTTCTAGGAATTTTAAACTAGTGACCTTGATGGTTTTCACCTTCTTCTGCAGCATGTGGGTTTCACTTATAACTTTGGTCTCTCCTATTCTCTGCATGTGACACATAATGGTCTAATCTCCTTTGGGTCTTATTTATTTTGGTCTTATTTCCATTGTTGGGTTTAGTTTGTGGGTGCTACCACTGAGAACAGTCTAGATCAGTGTTTCCCAAACTTGGGACGCTGCTTGTGTAGGGAAAGCCCCTGGCGGGCCGGGCCGGTTTGTTTACCTGCCGCGTCCGCAGGTCCAGCCGATCGCAGCTCCCACTGGCCGCAGTTCACTGCTCCAGGCCAATGGGAGCTGCTGGAAGCGGTGGCCAGTATGTCCCTCAGCTTTCCCTAAACAAGCAGTGTCCCAAGTTTGGGAAACACTGGTCTAGAGCCATCCTCTTTGGAACCCCCTTTCAGGTAGTGGAAAGCAGCTATTAAATCCCTCCTCATTCTTCTCTTCTGCAGACTAAATAATCTCAGTTCCCTCAGCCTCTCCTCATAAATCATGTGCTCCAACCCCCTAATCATTTTTGTTGCCCTCTGCTGGACTCTCTCCAATTTGTCCACATCCTTTCTGTAGTGGGCAGCCCAAAACTGGATGCAGTACTCCAGATGAGGCCTCACCAATGCCGAATAGAGGGGTATGATCACGTCCCTCGCTCTGCTGGCAATGCTCCTACTTATATATACTTAAACAAAATGCCGTTAGCCTTCTTGGCAATAAGGGCACACTGTTGATTCATATCCAGCTTCTCGTCCACTGTAACCCCTAGGTCCTTTTCTGCAGAACTGCTGCCTAGCCACTCGGTCCCTAGTCTGTAGCAGTGCATGGGATTCTTCCTCCCTAAGTGCAGGACTCTGCACTTGTCCTTTTGGAACCTCATCAGATTTCTTTTGGCCCAATCTGCTAATTTGTCTAAATCCTTCTGTATTCTTTCCCTACCCTCCAGCGTATCTACCACTCCTCCCAGTTTAGTGTCATCTGCAAACTTGCTGAGAATGCAATCCATGCCATCCTCCAGATCATTAATGAAGATATTGAACAAAACCGGCCCCACGACCGACCCTTGGGGCACTCCACTTGATACCGGCTGCCAACTAGACATGGAGCCATTGATCACTACCCATTGAGCCCGATGATCTAGCCAGCTTTCTATCCACCTTATAATCCATTCATCCAGCACATACTTATTTAACTTGCTGGCAAGAATACTGTGGGAGACCATATCAAAAGCTTTGCTAAAGTCAAGGAATAGCATGTCCACTGCTTTTTCCCTCATCCACAGAGCCTGTTATTTCATCATAGAAGGTAATTAAGTTAGTCAGGCATGACTTGCCCTTGGTGAATCCATGCTGACTGTTCCTGATCACTTTCCTCTCCTCTAAGTGCTTCAAAATTGATTCCTTGAGGACCTACTTCATGCTTTTTCCAGGGACTGAGGTGAGGCTGACTGGCCTGTAGTTCCCCAGATCCTTGTCCTTCCCCTTTTTAAAGATGGGCACTACATTAGCCTTTTTCCAGTCATCCGGGACCTCCCCTGATCACCATGAGTTTTCAAAGATCATGGCCAATGGCTCTGCAATCACATCCGCCAACTCCTTTAGCACCCTGAGATCCAGATTTTCTAAATAGTCCTGAACCACTTCTTTCTCCACAGAGGGCTGGTCACCTCCTGCCCATACTGTGCTGCCCAGTGCAGTAGTCTGGGAACTGATCTTGTTTGTGAAGACCGAGGCAAAAAAAGCATTGAGTACATTAGCTTTTTCCACATCCTCTGTCACTAGGTTGCCTCTCCCATTCAGTAAGGGGTCCACACTTTCCTTGACCACCTTG
The DNA here is from genome assembly GCF_013100865.1 of Trachemys scripta elegans. Taxonomy (NCBI): domain Eukaryota; kingdom Metazoa; phylum Chordata; order Testudines; family Emydidae; genus Trachemys; species Trachemys scripta. Next base: position 69,498,141 of record NC_048302.1, read on the forward strand.
TTGCTAACATAACTGTAGAAACACTTCTTGTTACTCTTAACATCCCTTGCTAGCTGCAACTCTAAGTGTGATTTGGCCTCCTCGATTTCACTCCTGCATGCCTGAGCAATATTTTTATACTCCTCCCTAGTCATTTGTCCAAGCTTCCATTTCTTGTAAGCTTCTCTTTTGTGTTTAAGATCAGCAAGGATTTCACTGTTAAGCCAAGCTGGTCGCCTGCCATATTTGCTATTCTTTCTACACATCGAGATGGCTTGTTCCTGCAACCTCAATAAGGATTCTTTAAAATACAGCCAGCTCTCCTGGACTTCTTTCCCCCTCATGTTATTCTCCCAAAAAATCCTGCCCATCAGTTCCCTGAGGGAGTCAAAGTCTGCTTTTCTGAAGTCCAGGGTCCGTATTCTACTGCTCTCCTTTCTTTCTTGTGTCAGGATCCTGAACTCGACCATTTCATGGTCACTGCCTCCCAGGTTCCCATCCACTTTTGCGTCCTCTACTAATTCCTCTACATGGATAAGATCAGGAGGATTTATTCTTGATTTGAGAATATAGACAATCTATTTAGCTTTCTTTGACAGCAAGCAAGTAAGATTATTTAATGCCAGCAGATGTTTTGGGGGTTATCCAGGGGCAATGGGTGTTTTGACTCTATCCTGACACCCATATACTTCTAATTAAAATATGATAAATAAATCTGGTACCATTGAAGACAGTCGGTCCCATAGCAGATGGAGCTGCTGAAATTTGTTGAAACACGTATGAAAAAAATGTAATGGAAGAGGACTTGATAAAAAGCTTAATATCAATAGCATTTTACAATAAATCTCACTTGTTCACTTGGACTCTGAATAACCCTTAGTATTATTGAGGATGCTGGCTTTTACTTCTAACTCTATTTATAAGAATCTGATTTTCTCCAGGGAAATAATATTTAAATCAATTTATAGCAATTCAAAATATTGTATGTTAATTCAGTACTAATGCTTTCTATTTTGATTATGTTATACACTAGTGAAAAAGAAAAGTTTAGATTTTGACATTCATATGGATTCACATTTTACTGATAAATGCATTCCAGCCTAGGGAATTACAGATGCTAACTGTCTTGTATCTTTCTGCTTCCCTGAATCTCTGAGGATCTTCATTGTTCAGCTTTTTAAAAAAAAAACTAAGAAGAATATTTTGTGAAACAGGAATACCATCAATCTTACTTCCTAAATAGGTTTGACTCTGCATGGCTGGGATGTATTGTAATTTTTACAGAAGATACAATGTGGTGACAAAGGTATTAAAGTTGTCAACTCTTAAGGAATGAGATTTTATATCCAAGGGGGGGATAATATTTTTAAATGATCACAGAGCCATTCAAAAACTAGTTTTTTGTTTTTTTTTTTTAAATGACTGATACGTGAGGAACCTGGCAGGCACTCTTGTTTTATAGAAGGGAGTGGTTGTTCTGCAGTATAGTGTCTTTATAGAAATAAAAGTGTAGTATTGAATAGTTTTTAAATGAGTTTTCTTTCCTACTGCAGTTCTAGACACAGCAACTCCGGATTAGTCCTTTGCACTCTCCCCATTCCACACCACATGATTATAGAGAGCACATGGCTGAGCCCAGAACTAGAGGGAGGTAAAAATGTCCTATGGAGTCTTTTCTGAAGAACTTTTTGAACATTACACTAGAGAATCAGTAGTGTGAAGATTGTGCAAGGAAAACATCTGGTAGTGTTGAAAAGAAGGAAATTCATGAAAAGTCCCAGAAGACATTGGTGAACAAAGCCTTGGCACTGGCAGTTGGCTTCTTTGTGCAAACTTGGATCATGACAATTTTGATGTTAAAACTATTCCTCTTCAAAATCATCTTGTAGGAATCATACCATTTATAAATAAAAAAACAGAATGTGATCCTTTTTTATTACATCTACTCTCTACTTATTTTCTTTCCGAAAATAAATAGAAATAACATGTTAAAGTCCAATCCTGTGAGGTTCTGAGTATCTGCTACTCCCAATATTTTACATGTAACTTAGAGCTGAATTTGGCATAGTATTCGGCCAAAAATTAGTTAGTTGGCTAAAAAGTCATGAAATATGGATGATAGCCTCCCCTTCGAGGTTACACTTCCAACATTTATGATTATGGAACAATCCTTTCTTGAAGTGCAGTGGAATATGCCTTCTGTCTAATAAGACTCTAGCTTAGCCAGCCAGGATACACCAACTTTTGCAACAATGTGGTGACCAAAGAGGTAAACTAAAAAAATGCCTCAACAGTTGACAGTCTAACTCTGCCAAAAAAAAAATTTGTCAGATCTCAGAATGGTAATGTTGCTTGCTGTGTGCTCTTCAATAATTGTCCAGTAGCTAAGCTGCAAGTGAGTAAGACCCACCAACAGAAACTGCATTTTCTGCCTTTTCTCTTTGTGTCCCAGTGTGTGAATTCATTTTGTTTTGTCTTAAAAGGAACAGGATCAAATCTCTACAACAACAATCCAAAAGGTACCACCTTTCCCTTTTATTTCCTAACAAAGGCATTTAACAGTATCTTGAATACAATCTAAAAGATGGTCAAGCAAGGAATTTTTCCTTTTATTTAGCTTGAGGGGAAGGCAATAAGGAAGATAATAAAACTATCATTTTAACTTAACTTTTTCAGTGACAAATGCTTTAACTGTCCCCTGTTTTATGTATGATTAATAAATTAGTTGAAAGGTATTCTATGGAAGTGGTTTACAATGGGAGAACTCTGGATGTAACTCCATACAACCCCCAGACCACATCATGTTGTGACAGAAAAAATAAGGAAACCTTAATTCTCTGGGCCTATGACCCCCTATTTCCTTCCATAAAACAGAGTTAGGTCAATAGTGTGATATTATTCACAAATATATTCAGGAAATCTGAGTTGCAACAAAATGTGACCTTATTCATACCCATTTTTGTTGACTTTTCCATGAATTTTTATTCACGTAAAAGCTTGAAGAGGAGCTTTTATTTGTGAAAATATGGATTTCATTAATGAACACACATACCTTGGCAATGTCTGGTGAAGAGATAGAAAATGGGTGACAGTGAAATTCAATAAATATGCTTAATAGATCTGTCCAATATGTTTGTATGGGACGGCATCTTTGTATGGGATGCTTCCATAAAGGTCCTAAGCACAGAGTCTAAGTACTAAGACAGTCAAGTGACATGGAAAGGATAAGTGACCTCACTCTTCATAGATAGCTCAGCACATGTACATGTATTAATCACTGTATTGAGTGATAGGTATGAGTGACATAAAATGGAAACAACTAGGTTGAATCACTGTTGCATGTGGGGAATACAGAGGAGCAGGCTTAATTGCTGCCTAAGCCTGTCTTTCAGGCAATTTAAATAAACCAGACAAGGGTTTGACTGCAATTTTCACAATTAGGTGTGTAGATGTGCACAAGAGATCACAATAGTGGAGTTCAAAATCTGCTCGGAGGCAGGTATAGGGCATATTTTTATGAGCTAATCTAACTCTTAAAAACCCATTTGAACATGGCTGAGGAAAGAATTAAATTTGGGGTCAGTTATGTTTTTCTGAAGCAATTTGTCAGTTTCTGAAAGCAAAAGCCTTATTTAACCAAGATGCTGCAGTAGTGTGCATCATCTGAATACTGAATTCTCCTCTATCTGCCGGTATTTGTGGCAAACCCATTCCCCTAAATCTTGTTAGTGTAATTACTTCACAAAGTTTGTGATTCATATTGGGATCACTCAGGAGAAAAATACCATACAAATACTATACAAGTATTAGAGATGAGCCAAGACCAGAATACTTATCTGATGCTTTCTACAGACTCTCTTGGCTTGTATAAAATGGGACTCCAAGCCAAAGCACACCAATTTGGTTTAACGCATTCCATCACTAGTTGTAATACCATCAGAAACCCCAAGATGGTGGTATTGTTATCTTTTAGTAAGTTGCTTATATCATTCATTGATCTGAATACTATGTTCAGAGAGTGTGAAAGAGTAATTAGCAAGTGACCACATTTGGTCAGCATAGGAAGCATTATCAACAGGCACTGGAGGTAGTAATGTCCAGCCTTCTTTGGTTGCAGGCAGGGTTCCTGGGAGTCAGGGCTCAAGGTTGATTTTGGTAAAAATGAAAAAGCGGGACGGGCGGGGTGGAGGAAAGAACTAATACTGCATTTGCTCAGAGAAAGTTACTGCAATATTGGGCCACTTATTTTTTAAACAATTCTAATTTATTTGGGTTTACTTTGATACTTGCATTTTTAAGCCAATTACAGACCATTTGTAAATACCTCAGAGAGAAAGAGTTAGCATGAAGGATATAATGAACATTTTGAGAGAGGCATTCTATACCTATCCATTAGCCAGTTCTCTTCAGACTCATCCAACTTGTAACTTCTTTGTGTGTTGCCAGAAAATTATGGGATTAACCTCATTCCTGGTTCTGTATGTCCTCTAGATATCATTCAGTGCTGTGGGTTCCTGCTCTGTCTAGATTTGTCTTTACACAAAAGAGGTTTCTCTGTATCTCAGAGTCTAGTAAATTATTGTATTAAACTTTTAACTGTCACAATTTTGCCACTTTTACCTGTGCCATGGAACTGATTAGTTGCCAGTTTCATATACACCTAGGGCAATGACAGCAATAGAGAAGATGTACATACAAATTGAAAAAGAGACACTAGGTGGATGTACAAGATTTCATTTCTCTCTCAATGTTCATAGTTTCAAAGCAGAAACTAATCACAAACCACTGATTGGAGTACACAAAAAGGGAATTGGAGAAGCACCATCAAGGATACATAACTACATTTAAAAATTAAGAAGTACAATTTGATCCTGGAGTTCCAACCTAGACACCGTTCTGTAATGGCGGACACGTCAAGGGCATATGGTCCATCTAACAATACACAGCCTGATGATCTGAAACAAGGAATGAACATACCTGAGAAAAGTATCACGTGTGTATCTTCATCCATATGGGATGAATTGGAGAAAGATACATCTAAATGCTGTTTGAAATGAAATGCTGCAAGCAGTGATACAGCAATTAGTAAAGGAGTTAAAAATCCACACTTTACACTTGCATATTCCCATTATAAAAATGAGCTTTCAGTGATATCAGAAGTGCTCTTGAAGGGAATATGATTGTTTCCACAGTGATGAGAAGGAAAACATTGGAATGAATACACAAAGGGCATATGGGAATTACCAAATCAAAAAGAAGAGCTAGAAAACTTGTTTTCTGGCCACAGATTAATAGTGACATTGATGACGTAGTGAGCATCTGTGGAACATGTCAGAAGTATGTAGGTTCCCAGCCCAAAGAACCAATGATTCCACAGAAACAACATGAAATTCCATGGGACAAAATTGGAATTGCTATGCTCAGTCTGAGAATACATGATTGTGATGCTCTGTACCTCGGGGGAACACCCTACACCCCCATGTTCATCCTTGTAAAATGATTGTGTGGTATCCAATACAAAGTTTGTCATGTTAGGTGTCTTTGGAAGGCTCATGATGTACTGAGCATTGTTGTTACAATAATGTTATAGTAATGTTATAGGTTATAATTTCATGTATGTAGTTATGAGGCTGAAAATGAATCCTCATGGCTTAAAATAAGCCCAGGCAAAAACTCTCCAAGAGTTCACACCTCATCACGGCAGGTATGGGACAAACCCAGCCCTGCCTCATGGGAACAAAGGACGCTGGCCTAGCCAGCAACAAAAGAATCTGTTAGACTCTCAAGGGAGTCACCCCCTTCCTTTGGTCAGTTTGGGATTGCGATGAGGTAATGCTCACCTGACTTTGAAGGGGGGGGCAAAGCCAAGAGGGAGGAAAGGACATGATAAAAGGGAGAGACATTTGCCATGCTCGCTCTCTCTCTCTCTTCCACCTACATCTACAGACACCACACAAACCAGGGGGTGCAGAAAGGGTGTGGGATGGGGCAGGGGCTCAGGGCAGGGGGTGAGGGTGCAGGAGAGGGTGGGGTATGGCAGGGGGTTGGGGTGCAGGATGGGTTTGGGGGGCAGGCTCCGGGAAACGGCTGAAACCTGGGGAAGGGAGGGTGCAGGGTTGTTTCTGTTGCTTCAGGCATCACCCCCAGCAGCTCCCATTGGCTGGGAACGGGGAACCGCGGCCCCTGGGCGCTGCTGAGGGTGGTGCCTGAAGCAACAGCAACACACAGATCCTGCGCCCTCCCTTCCCACGTTCTGGCTGCTTTCTGGAGTGGCGCAGGGGCAGGGCAGGCAGGCAGGGAGCCTGCTCTGCCCCCAGTGCGCGTCCGGCCGGAGCCGCTCTAGGTAAACGCTGGAGGAGGGCGGGGGGGCAGCTAGGAGCTCGCGGGCCACAGAAAATAACCCCGCGGGCTGCATGAGGCCCCCGGGCTGCGTGTTTGAGGCCCCCGGGCTGCGTGTTTGAGACCCCTGGCATAGTACTTTACCTACCAGATAAAGGTGAAAAACAAAAGATGACTAAGGAGTCTGTGATAGTGAGGAAAAGACTAGGAAAATACAATTTGGCAAAATATTACAAGAAAGGAGCAAGACCTCTTCCACAGTTAAAAAAACAAGACTTGGTGAGAATTTCGCAAGCAGGGCACTAGCCAGTCCAAGCTACAGGGACCAAAGAAGAATCTCCTCTCTCATTCTCAGTGATCACAGATGAAGGCAAAATCTTATGAAAAATATCATAAGTACCTATTCAAGATACCTGACAACTTGGCCAAGACCAGTGAAGTGAGAGCAGACAAACAAGTTGAAAACAATTCACAAACTGGCCATGTTATTGATCGTGAGACTGAACAGTCTGTTACAGACAAGAATTTGCCTAGTCTCTAAGGTGGGGGTGGGCAAACTACGGCCCGTGGGCCGACCGTCCTACTTGGCCCCTGAGCTCCTGGCCCAGGAGGCTAGCGCCCAGCCTCTTCCCCGCTGTCCCCCCTCCCCTGCAGCCTCAGCTCGCTCGCTCCGCCACCGGCACAGTGCTCTGGGCAGTGGGGCTGTGAGCTCCTGGGGTAGCGCAGCTGCAGAGCCTGGTCTGAACCGGTGCTGTGTGGTGGTGGTGGTGGCGGCGGCGGTGGCAGCGTGGCGCAGCTCCAGCCAGGCGGCACGGCTGTAGTGCTGGCAGCCACCAGTGCTCCAGGCAGCGCAGTAAGGGGGGCAGGGAGAAGAGGGGATTGGATAGAGGGGGAAAGGGAGGTTGAATGGGGACAGGGGTCGCAGGGGGCAGTCAGGAAGGAGGGGGAGTTGGATGCGGCGGCGGGGGGCAGTCAGGATGGGGATTCTGGGGGCACTCAGGGGATAGGGAGAAAGGGTGGTTGGATGGGTCAGGGGTCCTGGAGAGCCATCAGGAATGAGAGGAGGGGTTGGATGGGGCGGCGGGGGTCTGAGGGCAGGGAGCGCGGGTGTGTGGATGGGGTAGGGGTCCCAGAGGGGCCGTCAGGGAACGGGGGGAGCGGGGGCGGTTGGATGGGGCAGGAGTCCTGGGGGGGGGCAGATAGGAGGTGGGGGCCGGGCCATGACCTCCTCCCCTAACTGGCCCTCCATACAATTTATGAAACCTGATGCGGCCCACAGGCCAAAAAGTTTGCCCGTCCCTGCTCTAAGGTGCCATAAGTACTCCTGTTCTTTTTGCAGATACAGACTAACACGGCTGCTACTCTGAAACCTGATCAAGATGTGTTAAGGTTGTGTTTAAACAATCTGAAGAATGAAGTCAGTTATTTTATTTATAATAGTTTTGATAGATTAATAGTGTTTTAACTCAGGAAATTTAAATACTGGATTTAAAACGAAGATGTGCTATAGTTCCTGTTCATAAAAAAGAGTTTATTTTGACACTGCTCTGCTCATCAGTAAGACACTACAGCTTGCCCTTGTGGAAACTGCAGACCTGATGCTCTCCAATACATCCAAATTAGCTTCCATCTCCAACTCTGGCATCCAATCCTCTCCTTAAAGGAAACTCTATTGCACTGATTCAGGAACTGTCCAACATTCAATACATTATCCATTTTATTTGCCCTGAATAATAAATTGGCTTTCACCATGACTGGCATGGTGCCTCCAAGCCAAGGGCAGGAGTGTGTGTTTATGTGTGCGCGCGCAAAGGGGCCAAGGATTTTTGTTCTCCTATTGGCCTTGACAAATCCACCTTCCCCACACCTATGAGCTTGCAGGGTGGGAAGGGGACATTCTCTTGTCTATGTTTGCTGCAAACATGAATCATCCCAAGCTTATCACCCTGGCATTTCTCATCAATCCTTCCTATACTATCTTCCAGTCATCCATCCATTTCCCTAACCTATCCGAATCCTTGTTAATTTAATTGTATCAGTCACTATATATCAGGGGTTCTCAGACTTTTGTACTGGGGACCCCTTTGACACAGCAAGCCTCTGAGTGCGACCCCCCTTATATATTAAAAACACTTTTTTTATATATTTGACACCATTATAAATGCTAGAGGCAAAGTGGGGTTTGGGGTGGAGGCTGACAACTCGCAACCCCCCATGTAATAACCTCGCAACCCCCTGAGGTGACCTGACACCCAGTTTGAGAACCCCTGCTATATATCTATATATCAGTCACTATATATACTCTGTTCTTGGGCTTGTCTACACTACAAACTTAAGTCAACTTAAGTTGTCAATATACAGTCACCACAGTAATTAAGTCAGTTGAGCATGTCCACACTACGTTCATGTCAGTGGAGTGCGTCCTCACTAACTGCGCTTGCATCGATGTAGAGAGCAGTGCACCGTGGGTTGATATCCGAAAGTGCAACTCATCGCAGGGTAAACATAAGAATGGCCATACTGGGTCAGACCAAAGGTCAGTCTAGCCCAGTATCCTGTCTTCTGACAGTAGCCAATGCCAGGTGCCCGAGAGGGAATGAACAGAACAGGTAATCATCAAGTGATCCATCCCCTGTTGCCCATTCCCAGCTTCTGGCAAATGGACTCTAGGGACACCATCTCTGCCCATCCTGGCTAATAGCCATTGATGGACCTATCCTCCATGAACTTATCTAGTTTTTCTTTTAACTCAGTTATAATCTTGGCCTTCACAACATCCTCTGGCAAAGAGTTCTACAGGTTGATGGTGCATTGTATGAAGAAATACTTTCTTTTGTTTCTTTTAAACCTGCTGCCTATTAATTTCATTTGGTGACCCCTAGTTTTTGTGTTATGAGAAGGAATAAATAATACTTACTTTCTCCACACCTGTCATGATTTTATAGATCTCTATCATATCCCCCCTTAGTCGTCTCTTTTCCAAGCTGAAAAGTCCCACTCTTATTAATCTCTCCTCATATGAAAGTTGTTCCATACCCTTAATTTTTGTTGCCCTTTTCTGAACCTTTTCCAATTCCGATATATCTTTTTGAGATGGGGCGACCACATCTGCATGTAGTATTCAAGATATGGGTGTACCATGAATTTATATAGAGGCAATATGATATTTTATGTCTTATTATCTATCCCTTTCCTAATGATTCCCAACATTCTGTTCACTTTTTTGACTGTCACTGCACATTGAGTGGATGTTTTCAGAGAACTATCCACAATGACGCCAAGATCTCTCTCTTGAGTGGTAACAGCTAATTTAGAGCCCATCATTTTAGATGTATAGTTGGGATTATTTTTCTAATGTGCATTACTTTGCATTTATCGACATTGAATTTCATCTGCCATTTTGTTGCCCAGTTTTGTGAGATCCCTTTGTTCCCCATTGCAGACTGCTTTAGACTTAACTATCATGAGTATTTTGCCATCTCACTGTTTACCCCTTGTTTCAGATCATTTATGGTATGTTGATATGTCGGATGTTCTGAGAAGGGTTTGCAAAGCTTGTGGGAGCAAAACATTCTTGCACGGGTGAGTGGGAACATGGCATAAACATCCCATAGTGCATTTTTCCCTCCCCTTATTTCATCTGCATTCCAAAATATTTTGTGCCTGTTTTCAAAAGCCTAGCAATACTGCACAACTGCAATCTCTAGAGAAGCATGGACCCTGCATAGCTCTGCACTGTTGTGGTGAGCACTGCATACACCATACGCCTTATTCTATAGTATTTCCATAGTTGCGAGAGGAGCCATTGCATGGAACATGGCAATTTTCTACAAGTAGCCGTGGAAAGAAACAATTCCTGGTTGCTGTTGGCCATCACAGATCAGCTGAACATGATGGAGAGCTAGTTCTCGTCCTGAGAAACGAGCAGTGACTGGTGGGATCGCATCATTATGCAGGTGTGGGATGACGAGCAGTGGCTGCAGAACTTTTGCATGTACAAGGCCATTTTCTTGGAATTGTGTGTGGAGCTCAGCCCAGCCTTGCAGCGCAGCAACACCAAAATGAAAGCTGCGCTGAAAATGGAGAAGAGAGTGGCGATCACTCTATGGAAGATTTCAATGCCAGTTAGTGGGGAATCAATTTGGAGTCAGGAAATCCACCGTGACGGTTGCTGTGATCCAAGTAGGCAGGGCCATTAATCACCTTCTGCTAAGAAGGACTGTGACTCTGGGCAACGCGCAGGAGATACTGGATGGTTTTGCAGCAATGGGGTTCCCTAACTGTGGTGGGGCAATAGATGGCATGCATGTCCCTATTTGTCCCTAGACCACCTTGCCACAGAATACATAAACAGAAAGGTTTTTCTATGGTGTTGCAAGTGGGATCACCGGGGATGTTTCACTGACATCAACGCAGGATGGTCTGGGAAGGTGCATGACACACACATCTTTAAAAACACAGGCCTGTTCAGAAATCTGCAACCGGGGATTTCCTTTCTGGACCACAAAATTCCCATTGGAGATGTTGAAATGCCAATAATGATCCCGGGAGACCCAGTCTAATCCTTACTCCCATGGCTCATGGGAGTAAGCAGTAGGCACCTGGACAGCAGCAAGAAGCACTTCAACAATAGGCTCAGCAGGTGCAGAATGAGGGTTCAATGCGCCTCTGACTGTTTGAACAGGTGCGGGTGCAGTTTGCTCACTAGGTTAGATCTCAGTGAAAAAAATATCCTCATGGTTATAGCTGCCTGCTGTGCACTTCATAATATCTGTGAAAAAAGGGGGAGAAGTATCCCAAGGAGTGGACCATGGAGACATATAGGCTGTCTGCTGATTTTGAGCAGCCAGATACCAGAACTGTAAGACAAGCTCAACAGGGAGCTATGCAGCTCAGGGAGGCTTTGAAAAACAATTTTAATAATATGTGCTACTGCTTTTCTGTGTTTGTGTTTTTGAAATCCTGCTCTGAACCTTGCTGTGACTGTTTTCTGTGTAGTAATGTAAGCTTGAAACTGCACCTCTTGCTTTGAAACAGGAGAGGGAGCTTTCACTGCTCCAGCCCAGGAGGAGGGAAGCTGTAAGAGAGAGCCGCTGCTGTAATCCAGGGAGAGGAGGGGGAGCTTCCCTCTTTTCTTTTAGCAAAGGATGGGGAGTTGCGCTCCTTCCCATGCTGCCCCTTCCTTTAAACCCTGCTAACGGGCGAGCAGCCACATTCTGCACCAGTCTAACTGAAATCCCCCATTATTAAAATAGCCCCTTAAGCATCAACAGTTTCACTAAGTAGAACATCCTCTTTTGATTTGCTTTTGTGACATCACAGTTAGTTTCAGTAGAGATTATTATGGTTTCAGGTGGAGAATAAACAGTAAGAGCAGATGAACTCCTAAGGAAAAATAAGCTTGTTTCTATGCAAATAGCCAGAACAATAAAAATAAGGGAAAAGAAATGCAGAAATATTTCTTTTCACAGAGTGAATTGCGTCCTAAATGGAATTAGTTCCGTTAAGCCTCAGTAGGGTTTTAAGAAATAGATTAATATTTTTAGTCATCATACAGGGATGCATTTGCATCCATGGACCTCTCTTATACATGTATAAAATTGTGAGAGCAAATGTTTGTGTCTATATATTGCAAGCGTAAACAGATGTTAAATATTCTAGTTTCATGCACCCTTTAAATAGCCTAATTTCTGCACATAGGCTAGTGTTGGTCCTTGTACTCACAGTTTCCATGAAGCCCCTTATTCATGTTCAATAGTTTTGGCACCAAAGGGTTTTCAGGTAGAAATGCTAACACTTACATGTGTTCTGATGTTACAATATTTAAATGGTGCATGAACGGAGCTTATGGGCTGAAACTTTTGATCTATTAAGTCAAAGTCAAAACAATATTTTTAACTGTTCAGTGACATCACTGAAATGGCCAAAGTAGGTTATAAGTAAGTCTCAGTCCCCAGTGTTACTATTTGTTGTTTGCAAGAGGAAACATCTCTTCTAAACCTGTCTTTCACTTTGTGATGGGATGTACAAACACCACAATGGGCCCAAAGACATTAAAGGACAATACTGGCTCAGGTAGCTCCACCCCTCCAGACTTGCAGCGCATGCTCCAACTGGAAAGGAAGCTTAAAAGGGAGCAATCCAGCTCAGAAGAGGGAAGCTAGGGATGAAGACAGGCTTACCTTGGGGGCTCCTGAACAAGTGTGCCAAAAAAGTTTGCCTGTGAGGAATAGGACAGTGTGCTAAGCCTGATTGGGGCTGAGGGTTTAGCTGTCTTTTCTTTTTGATTATCTTATATTGGACTTGCAACTGTGGGGATGATGGATGAAAGGATAGGAAACAATCCAGGTCAGGGTAACTCTGAGGGCACTCCAGGGTGCTGGGCACTGTTGGATCTCATAGGACCTTAGCTTGGAGCCCTGTGGAGTGGGGGGGGTCTGGGCTCCCTTACCAACTCCCCCTGCAGAGGTGAAGTTAAGCCCATACTTGGATAAGGAACTGGACTGAAAGGCCTTCCTGCTGTGAGGCAAAGCTGGATACTGGGTGCACTAGTGGAGAATGCAGGGAACGTAGTATCCCAATACTGGTCACCCAGAGAGAGAAAGACAGATGGATTTTGAAAAAACTGCTAAAGTGGGCTCTCGAGAACCAGTAGCCAAAGGTGGCCCAGCAACAGCAGAGACAACAGCCAACAGGAGCTGGAGCAGCTGATTAAGGAAATGGCCAGCAGCAACACGAACAACAGCAATGACTCATCCAGCAGATGGCGATGCTCCTAAAGCCACCTGGGGCAGCCTCAAGTCTAACCATGAGAGGCGGAAATGCTGACCCAATGCCGCACATTTGGTAAAGCTGACAAAAATTGGCCCCTTGGATGACCTAGAGGTATTCCTCATCACATTCAAGATAGTTGCTGTCACAGCCCAAATCTGGGACACCCTATTGGTCCCCTACTTGACAGGACTGCCCCAGGAAGCATAATGGGGTTTTGACACAGTGGCTGCACAAGACTACACGCATGTCCAGGTGGCCATCCTAGATGTCTTTAACATCTCAACTGGCAGAGAAGATCATCATGGAACAGTTCATCCGGATTCTCTCCACGGAGGTTTCGGAGTGGGGATAGTGCATTGGTGGTAAGACACCAGCTGAAAAACTTGGCAAAGAATTACTTGATGTCCCTTGGGTGGGAGGTGGAAACACCAAAAGTCAGCCCTGTGCACCCTGGTCTCTGCATAACCATGATAACTGAATCCTGCTGAGGGTACCTAGAAGAACTTGGATGGCCAGTCCTAGAGGGGAGTGACACACAAGTCAAGAGAGGATCCTGGAAGCCCTTCCTCAGCTAGGCAGGAGAGATTCTGACTCTGCTGAGCAACATTATCTGAAGGGGCATCCCCCTTGGGAGAATCAACAGCAGACTCAACTGCTCCCCTGGGGAATTGTTTTGCATGTGGACAATAAGGACATTTTAGAAGGGCTGACTGTTCATGGACTGTAGTATGGACAGGCCTGGACAGCTGATAACAGGACTTAGAAGAGAGACTCAGGATAGTTAGTCCCCATGGATGGAGTAGCACTACATTGACTGATAGACTCAAGCTATAGCCAGACTTTAATCAGGGAGAGGTTGGTGGGACTCTGGAGGCATGATCTACCTCCAGTGTATCCATGGAAATATTATGACCATACCCAACAAGAGAAGTATGACTGACCATTCAAAAACACATGGAAACAGTATGGCCTGGAGGGGCTAACAACCTGGCCTACCTTGTCATACTTGGGCATGACTGGAAGTTCTTTTGAAGAAGTGGTCAAAGGATGGCTGGGTGCATCCATAGAAGAGGCTGAGCTAGAGCAGGAACACCCAGGAAGGCAGGAGATGGCTGTGGTGGCTGAGAGGGGGTCTTGGGAAGAAAGGACCCTGAGGGAGGCTGAAGACCCAGAAGAATCTGTCCCCTGAACCCAACTGGAGCACTAGGGACCCACTGCTGTCTCTCAACTGTATCCGTGTCCAGTGAGGTAGGCTTTGTGGAAAAAACAAAGGAATGACCCAACTCTGAGGGTCTAAGAGGAGCTTGCCAGTGCACACTATTATTAGACCCTTAGCAGTTGAAACAGTGGCCCCATTTCAAAGTGATAGAGGAAAAGATGTACTGAGTGATGAAGGATCCCAGGCTGTGGGAGGTAAGGATCTAGGCTCCTACTGTCAAGGACATTCTAAAGGGGGGGAGTGCTTTAATTGTTCCATACAGTACTGTATGGGAGTCACTTGGGGAGGGAGAAGACTCTCTAACCAAAGTGGCCATGAGGTTTCCGTCTAATAACCGAACACACACCACTTGAACTTGATGAAAGACCACAACTCTCACGCTATGCAGTACTACCTCTCACTACAGACATATAGATTCCAGATGCCCATCATGCAGGCATAGAAAATAAAAATGCAGATTTCTTTTCATGGGATGGAGGGGGCATGAAACAGCCAGAAACATGGTGCCACAACCCAGGGTCTGAGGGTTAGAGTGCATTCTGGGATGTACAAACCCTACACTGGGCCAGAAAAGGTTAAAGGACAATACCCTTCCAGACCTGCAGAGCATGCTGTAACTGGAGAAGAAGCTTAAAAGGGAGCACCCCCGCTCAAAACAGGGAGGCTGGTGAGGAAGACAGACCTATTCTGAAGGCTCCCGCACAAGGGTGCTGAAGAAGCTTCCCTTTGAGGAACAGCCTGGTTGGGGCTGAAGGTTTAGTTGTCTTTTCTTTTTCTTTTGTCATCTTATATTGGACTTTGAGCTATGTGGGGAGACAGATGGTAGGAAGTGACCAAGGGGATCACTCCAAGGGCACTCCAGGGTGCCAGGCACTTTTGGCTCTCACAGGGCCCGGGAAGGGAGCCTAGTGGAGTGAAAGGGCTTGGGCTCCCCTGCTATGGGAGGGGCATAAACCCCATTCCTAGCCCACTCTCCTTCTAGTAAGAAGAGGGCCAGGACATTGAAAATCTGAGGTGAAGTTAAGCCCATACATGGGTGAGGAACTGGACTGAAAGGCCTTCCTGATGGGAGGCAAGGCTGGATACTGGGGGCACTAACCTCTAGACCACCTGGTCCTCAGAGAACTCTATTACAGACCTGCACATCTATCGAGATCATCATGGAGAATCAATTGTTGGTGCACTGAAAAACTTTTTAGTGATGCACAAAACCTCTGTATTTGGCCTGGCCATATTTTAATCTTCTCCCTGTTTTGTTTTGTTTTTTTCTTTTTTTCTTCAGTAAATTTCACATGAAAACTTACTAAGTGGGACATAACTTTTTTTTTGTTAATGAAATTGGACCTATAAGAAATATGTGTGAATTTGTTGCAGGGGATAGAAGCAGAACTAATGCTAAAGTAAATGTGCTTCTGGAAATCATTTATCCGCTTCACCAACTATTGAAATTATTTTTAGCACATCAGCACCATAGGTTCATCATCACTTGAAACATCACATGTTCAGAGGTGTTAGAAGTAAGGTCACCTGGAAAAATACCAAAAGGCAGCAAATATAAAAATAACATTTAAAACACCAGTCTCTTCTAGTGTTTTTCTTTTCTGAAAAATATAATGTCAAACATTGCATATTTTAGCACCTAAAATACGCATTTAAATAGTCTTTTAAAGTTTATGTTCAGAGGTGTCTGAATTGGAAAGCAGACATATTTTCACTCCTTTTATTTTCTTCACACCAGACAGATTCAGAGAAAAATATATTTTGAAGAGATTATTTTATACTGCTTTGTATATTTAAGTGATTAATACATAATGTAACATCTATTCTGGGCTGGAAGTAGGGATGATCACAACCTTCCCACTCCTAGTTCTTGGTAACTCTGGACTAGTTTAAAAAGTAAACGGTCAAGTTTTTGATGAAAATGAAATTAATTTTTTTTAAATAGTACAGTGCTCGGCGTGTTTCCTAAGTGAAGTTTTGAACAGAATCTGACGCCCAATATTTAGTACTGCATTTAAAGAAAAGTCTAAGCAATAAGCAGTTCCCTTAGGCCAGGTCTACACTACCCCCCTAATTCGAACTAAGGTACGCAACTTCAGCTACGTGAATAACGTAGCTGAAGTTCGAAGTACCTTAGTTCGAATTAGTTCGAACTTACCTTGGTCCACACGCAGCAGGCAGGCTCCCCCGTCGACTCCGCGGTACTCCTCTCGGCGAGCTGGAGTACCGCAGTCGACGGCGAGCACTTCCGGGTTCGACTTATCGCGTCCAGACTAGACGCGATAAGTCGAACCCAGAAGTTCGATTTCCAGCTGTCGAACTAGCGGGTAAGTGTAGCCAAGGCCTTAGACTCTAAGATTATAGCTGGACTACATTTTTCATATGAAACTTTTTAAACAACAAACTGTGTCCATTGACATATCAAAAGAAAAAAAATAGACATGTTAAAATTAATCATTTTGACATTATCACAATTAAACATATTGATTTTCTGGGCTAGATTAAGAAGGGGGCTTAGGCATCATTCACAAAACTACTTGTGATGGTTCTGTTCCATCATACATCTATAATCTTCAGTCCAATGCTCAGGGCACTCACTGGTATGTGGGAGACCCACATTTGAGTCCTGACTCTGGAACAGGGACTAGAAGCCAAGTCTCCCCTTGGTGAGTGTCCTAGCCTCCTAGCTATAGGGTATTATGGAGTGGGTTTTTCTCAGTCTCGCCTGTTGAAGCTGTTCCACTTAGCATAAAATACATGAATAGTCACTAGGGCAGAGAGAGAAAGAGTGAAAGAGACTCTGTAGCCCAGTGGTTAGGGCATTCACTTGGGAAGGAGGGACAACTGGGTTCCAGTTCCCCTGCTCAAATGAATAATTATTTATACAAAGTGGAACAGCTTCACCAGATCAAATAGAGAGAAACCCATCCCAGAATAGCCAAAATGTGGTGGTTAGACACCACACCTAAAGGATGAGATCTGTGTTCAAATCTCTGTTCCAGAGTGGGGGTTCAAAATTGTGGTCTTCCCCATCAAGATGAATGCTCTAATCACTAGATTAAAAGTATTCAAAACTAAAACATTTAGTTTAACCTGAAACAAAATATTTCTGAAAATTCTGTGTTCAGGAGAATTCTGTATTTGGGAGCTTTGGTTTCAGCTGATCTGAATATTTTATTTCTCTGAACTGTCAGAGAACCAAAAAATGAATTACGCAAAGAACTTTACCTAAGATGTCTGTGCTGAAGAGCTTTTACTTTTGTCAGAATGAGTGACACCAAAACTACTATAAACCTGGACTAAAATGGACCATTCTGTAGTAAAATGTGTAGTCACCTGAATAATTAATTTATTACTCCTCTTTCATATCTTTCAATAAAGGTTTATTTTCTTTCTTAGAAAAACTTAAAACCTTTTCAGTACACTTTCAAGGGTATTAAGTATGTAACCATCTGGTAAATTTAAGTATGTACAGAGTAAAATAATGGAACAAATATTGAGGAAAAATAACTAGTTAGGGATAGAATCAATAGCTATAAATGTCAGTTGTTTATAAAATATTTGGCTAAACAAAACTTATCACACTTTTCCATCAAATGACAAAGTACTACATTTTGATACCTTTACTCATATTGACCAGCACCTTATGCCACAAAAGATACCTGTGATGGTATATGTGAACCCCTTTCTGTCTAGAAAGGGTAAATGAATTGCTATGGGCTCAGTGAGCCCCACTTTGCTTCATCTGCAAGAGCTGTCAGGCTTGAAGGAGGTGCTTAAAAGGAAAGAGGCAGGTCAGCTGGGTCCTGATTGGGAAAGAGGAACTGGTGGGTTCCTTGCTGTGTGAGAGGGCTAGCAGGGGTCATGAGTTGACTGGAGACTGTGCTCTGCCAGAGTTTTCCTATGGGAGGGAAGGCCTGACACAGACTAGTAGTGTGATGATTTACCAAGAACTTGTTGATGAGTGTTAAGGAAACTGTTGCAGCTGGAGTTGGCTTGAAAGCTGAGCCAAGTGGGGCTGAAGATTCTCCTTTTTGGTTTGTCTTTATGTTGGACCTTGGATTGGGGACTTCTCTCTCCAACCCTAGAAGGGTTGCACTCTTTGTGACTGGTGGAGGGCTCATCCATAACTGAAGTGGGTTGAAGACTCTGGGGAAACTCAGGCAGAGCTGCCGCAGTACTATGCCATGAGACGGCAGGAAGGGCTAGAGCCTTAGCCACAGTGAAAAGAACAGGAGTACTTGTGGCACCTTAGAGACTAACAAATTTATTAGAGCATAAGCTTTCGTGGACTACAGCCCACTTCTTCGGATGCATACAGAGTGGAATAAATATTGAGGAGATATATATACACACATACAGAGAGCATAAACAGGTGGGAGTTGTCTTACCAACTCTGAGAGGCCAATTAAGTAAGAGAAAAAAAACTTTTGAAGTGATAATCAAGATAGCCCAGTACAGACAGTTTGATAAGAAGTGTGAGAATACTTACAAGGGGAGATAGATTCAATGTTTGTAATGGCTCAGCCATTCCCAGTCCTTATTCAATCCTGAGTTGATTGTGTCTAGTTTGCATATCAATTCCAGCTCAGCAGTCTCTCCTTGGAGTCTGTTTTTGAAGTTTTTCTGTTGTAATATAGCCACCCGCAGGTCTGTTATTGAATGACCAGACAGGTTAAAGTGTTCTCCCACTGGTTTTTGAGTATCATGATTCCTGATGTCAGATTTGTGTCCATTAATTCTTTTGCGGAGAGACTGTCCGGTTTGGCCAATGCACATGGCAGAGGGGCATTGCTGGCACATGATGGCATATATCACGTTGGTAGATGTGCAGGTGAACAAGCCCCTGATGTGTATGGCTGATGTGATTAGGTCCTATGATGATGTCACTTGAATAGATATGTGGACAGAGTTGGCATCGGGCTTTGTTACAAGGATGGGTTCCTGGGTCACAGTGGTATCAGCATCTGGTGCAAAATTGGTGGGCAGAAAGAATCCAGTAGATATAACATAAAAGGATGGCAGTTAAGCATTTGCTGTGCAGCTGTACAAAATATGAATTAAAGTTGGCTTGAATATGAAGACTGCTAAATAGACTGTACAATGCCTGCTACATACAATATCTTGCTATGGAACGAATTCTGAAACTCCATGTGAGGCTGCAGAAATGCTACACCAATGTGGATTAGGAAAATGTGGGAGTCAAATGCAAGATAAGCTTGTCCTGGGTCAAGGTGTGCTTACACACTAGACTTTTGTGGCAGATTTTGTAGTAAGATGGTTTGCATTCCAACGTGTGGCCATGGGAGCATATGGGGTGAAATCCTGGCCCCACTAAAGTCAATGAGAGTTTTGCTGTTGACTTCAATGGGGACAGGATTTTATCCATCGCCTTTAGTGAGCAATGAAGCCACTCCACCTGTTTATGGCCCAGACTGTCCCTGCACTGTTAGATAGATGCATGGGGAGTAGGGGTGGGGTGAAGGGTATTCCATAAACATATCCCTTCTTTCTTGCAGAAGGGGAATGGGAAAATCTCCTTCTCTTCTCCTTTAGTCTCTATGGAGAGTGCTATTTAGGTCTCAGGTCCTTCTTGTAGGAGGTGGTGGAGACCCAGTGGGCTGGAGGAAGAAGTGAGTAAGCCAGAGATGGGGGATTATCACTACCTCTGACCCCTGGGTTTTTGGATCTTAGGTAGAAAAGAAAAGCCTGGAGCCATGTTACCTTTTTTTGAGTCCCTCCACAATGCTGGTGGGCCCAGGGTCCACTAGACTTCAGGGAAACCATAGTAACATGGCTGTGATGGAATGGTATTGTCGGGGAAAACTGTGTATAGGGGTGGGTTGTGTGGCAGAGGCCAGAGCTCTAAGAGAAGCTCAGGGGTGCCTCATAGATTACTCTGGGATCTGTGCAGATTACTGAAGATACTCCAGGTTTTAAGGAGAATTCCTTAGCTTATTCTCTGGGAAGAGATGGGGAACTGCTCTCTGCCCTCGAACAATTGAACAGGAACTCCACAAGGGGATATTTGTGGAAATTTCTTCTCCCAGAGACACTTCCACAGGTTCATCAGTGGAAAAAGTTGATCTGGCCCCGTGTTTTCATTTCTACCCTGAGGGGTCTGCTCCTAACAGTTTCTCACTGAACCTTCTCACTGCTGTATCAACAGGATAGTGGAGGTGTCTTAAGATATTATAAGCACATATTTCTTCACTATTTATGCTATAGATAAACAGTTGTGACACTGTATAATGAATATTTGATCAAATTGTTAGTGTTCAGTTAATGTTCTCATTTAGCACTCCATATACCTGCTACACTCTATGGTCATTTATTATGTCATATTTAAAGATTACTCACTTTTCGGCAGCAAAGATACATGAAATTTTTGGGCCACGTCCCTTCTATATTTCATGGGTCTGATTCTGATCTTGATTAGCTCATTGTAAGCCAGGAGTCATTCCAGTAAAGTTAAATCACTATATTATCCATGTGTATTAGACCAGAAGCACGTGTGGAGGGTGAGGAGGGGGAGATAACCCAAAGCAAATATATTGTTATGCATAGTGGTGTTAGCTTATTATCTCTCTAATTAATTTAAATGATGGTTTTAAGTCACTCACATGTCACTTGGACTGTCTGCTAAGCAATCGTAATGAATAATATGTAGAGGGCCAGATCTTCAACTGGTGTAAACCTGCATGACTCCAGTGGTGACTGAGAATCCAGCCACACTTTTAACTCTTATTTGTAAGTAGCTAGGAGAGAAAACCAGTGAGTTTGTAAATGAGGTGCTGGTAAAGTTCCTAAAGAATTTTTTTTTTATCCAATTAAGCCTGGGGCTGTTCTTTGCTATGCTTTCTGCAGGCAGGAAGTGGTAAAAGCAAGCATTGCTGAGTGTAGGGAGTCAGACGCCTGGAGTGTCGAAAACCAGATGCCTGGCAACCTTAATTTAGAATGATTTAAACAGGAAAGTGAAAAGAGGGAGAACATGTCCCCCTTCTCCCTCAGTAGTTGTGGCTACAGGATCCCTGCAGTAATGTAAAGTATCCAACATCCTCTATGATTTCTGAGGATTCATGTAGTTGTACTCCATTTATCCACTGGATCCTTGATATCTGTGATGTTTCACAACTTTTTGCCTTACCCCTCTCATTGGAGGGAGAGTGCAGGGTAACCTCTTCCTCCTAAAGTTTCCAGTTCTGTTTCTCTTTCCATGGAATGGTTCAGCTTAATCTTTACCATTGAAAGTTCCTGATTGTTATACACGTGGGTAAACCTGCCAGCAGTGTGAACTAGTTTTCTTTTGTATAGTAAGAACGAATGCATAAATAATAGCTGACTTATTACTGTAGATGGTAAGTCAGTAAAATCAAATTCCAGACCATGTTAAAAGAAGCACTTCACTTGAAATCATAACTGTATTGATCAAGGCTAATCAAGAATTAAGAAAACTGGCAAACATGACTACTCTCATCAAACATAGTAAAGATTTTGTGTTCTTAGGCTTTATGGTTACTGCTCCAAACATATCTAAGTCTCAAAAAATGCTTGTTTTTATCATGTTCATCTTCAAATTTAAGACAGAAAAAAATAGAGGAAAGGAAAGTCTCCTGACCTGATTCTTTTGTCAACTCTAGCAAGTGTTGTGTATAACTTCAGTAAAACTCCCTTGAAACCTAACTGAGTTCAGCTCATCATCAAACTCATACATTTTCTCTTTTCCAGTTACAAGACTAAGCAGCAAAACATCTTTTCTAGGTACGCTGCAAAAATAAATGACTACACAAAACAAATGGATCACCACACTCTAGGACTTTTTTTTTTTAAAAAAAACCTTTACTTTTCAGCTCAGTCATATTATAAAATGTTTAATGCAAATGCCTACTAAACAGTAACTTTGTTTGGTCTTTGCATTGTATATTTCCAACACTGTAAATTGGTTTACTTTGATGTTTTCCCAACAAGACTTCTCATTCCTCTCTGATGACATCTGAATTATTGAAAGATTGCATCTTGACTGCAAAAACTCACAGAATGTCTGAAAGAATCAAAATGTATTTCAGACAATATAAATAATTCACACTCAATTCTTCTTTCCTCGGCTGCAGGAATGTTTGTGGTTATTTACAGCACATTTCAAGAAAAAATAATCTAATTTTATTAAAATGTCATTGTTATTAGGTAAAGTTGGCCATAGAATCCTTTAGTAACTACAAAAATATGTTTAAAGGAAAAGATCAGATATAATTAGGGTACTTTGGTAGGTGTGCCAGAAATTTTGACCATCAGTTTGTGACATTAAAGAAAGAAAGGAACAAATAGGATTGACAATTTTATTAGAAAAGCTGGAGTAAAAACTATAAAACTATTCTTATACTTCTCTCTCTATGCACTATATGCATAACTTGTGGTAGTTAAGAGAGGGAAGAGATATACCAAGCCTTCTCTGAGGTGATTTTTTGGTAGAACTGGCCAGAGGACAATCTCGTTTTGAAACAACTTTTGAGTTTTTCAAAGTTTTGTTCTATGGGGAACAACCAAAACCTTTTAGAGAAATGGAACTATGTTGAAACATCCATTTTCCAATGAGAATGGTCATGTTTTGAACTGGGGGGGTCTCTGGAATGGACTACCGAAACCTTCCTAGTGAAAATTTCATTGAATCAACACATCTCCATTACACATTTTGACTTTTAACAAAATAGCATGTTCTGACCAACTCAAATGTTTTGTTTCAATTTGAACTCCATAGTTATGAATTCCATGTGTAGAAGTGGGGGCAAGAACAAGATGATAAAACTAAGCAGGTACTAACTAATCCATATTATTTTCCCAACCTTTTCTATAGATGTGGGCCTGACCCAGAATCCTGGATATGAAATCCCCAGACTTTGGGATCTTTGTTACACTCCATCCTCTCTCAATCATGAGCCTAAAATGTAACTATGAATTTGGGGAATATTCAGATCTTGGTTTATATTTGTGCCATTTGTTTTATGTGAATCTGAAGCACTGACACTGGAAAATGTTACTGGTAATCAAAGACCCAATCCATCTCCCATTGAGGTTCATAGGAATCTTTAATTGACTTAAAATAAGAATTGGATTGGGCCCCAAAAGAGAATTAGCCTCAGAGCAAAACCTGAGAAAATTAAAATCTCTCACTTAATGTTACAGTTACAATTCGGCCATCAATACACAGGTACAATTCCCATTGGACCTGAGATTGATCCCTTTATACAAATGTAAATTCAGAGTAATTCCACTAGTAAAGTTTCACCAGTGTAGAATATAGGAATAACCATACTGGATCACAGCAAGTCCAGCTTGTTCAATAGTCTTGCTCTGAAAGTAGCGAGGACCCTTTGCTTAAGAGGAAAGTGAATTAACTCCATAGTAGATTATTATGGAATAATTTATCCAAGGAGAAATTTCCTCTTCACCCCCTTAAGTAAGCAGTCAGTTTATTCACTAAAGCACAAGGCTTTATATTCCTTAAAATGTTTTAGCTGAACTAACATAGCAGCAAATACTCCCCTTATTTGTCTAACCCTTTTTGAACCCTACTATGATAAAGGGCCATGGGCCTCAATGAGAGCTAATAGAAATGAGTTCCACAGATTAATTATATATTGTTTAAAGAAGTGCTTCCTTTTGTTGCTTTTGTATTGTTTGCTTTTTTTAATGTTGAATGGATATGAGTTCAGATTTGGGTCCACTGATTTCAGCAGAAGCTGAAGTGAGCCCAATAAGCTGACTAAAATGCCCATTTATCTGAACCCCTGCCCCCACCACCTCAAAGGGGAAACCACAATAGTGACCTAGCCAGAGTGCTGAGTCACGAAGAGGATGCTGCAGTTCCTGGGATGAGAGAGGAGCTGCAGGCTTGAGAGAGAGATGGTGTGATGGTGTATGACCATGAGAAGGGGCGTTGGCCTGATGAGCTAATCCCCAGAATAGCCAGGATGAGGTGCCATACCTGTGGTGAGTAGAGCAACCCCATCACAGGCCCACATAGTCTTGATGGGCAGGGAAACCATGCTTCTCGCCTAGGTTGACAAGTTCAGAGCAAGCATATTTATAATTATAAAGCAAAACTTTCATATTACCTTATAGCATGGGATACATACATTACAAATGAGATAAATGTATGCAGCAACTTACAGGTATTATATGGAGTCTAAATTCTGAACACATCTTTACAAGTCTAACACCTATCATGAACAATATTAACATCCAGGTTTGGTCTGGTCTGATTTCCAGCTAGGAAATTGTCAGTGCTCAGCTGATGTCTATAGCCTTGGCAACATGTGGCACCTGGTTTGCCAGCATTACAGGCCCATCATCCATAAACCAGAAAGGGAAAGCTTCACTGATATTGGTACTCTCACTAATTAAATCAAAGCTAGCTCGGGTAAGTGTATGGATGCTTGAAGTCACACCTCTGATCATAGTGTAGACATATCCCTAGACAGCACAAAACAACATTGGGAGACCTAAAGAAAAGTTCAGTCAGATGTTTTTGGTTCATCTTCTCTCTCTCTCTCTCTCTTTATAATATAGCTGGTTGGTAGGGTAGTGTAGTAGGTCCTAGCCGGGGCTCGACCCTTCCGGGCAGGAGGGGAGCCACACCGACTCACTACTGTGGGAACAAGCAGTCAGTTAGTCCCGAAACTCCGGCTCTTTGGTGCAGAGTCGGAGCAACCACAGTCAAAGCTCAAGAGCCCAGGCCCTGGATCAGGGCGGGGCAAACACAGTTAGCTCAGACCCTTGCTTGCAGGGGCTGAGCGGGCAACTAGTTCAACGCCCGGGCCCTGGGTCAGGGCGGGGCAAACACAGTTAGCTCAGACCCTTGCTTGCAGGGGCTGAGCGGGCAACTAGTTCAACGCCCGGGCCCTGGATCAGGGCGGGGCAAACACAGTTAGCTCAGGCCCTTGTTGCAGGGGCTGAGCGAGCAAACAGTTCAAAGCCCAGGCCCTGGATCAGGGCGGGGCAAACACAGGTAAGCTCAGGCCCTTGTTGGCAGGGGCTGAGCGAGCAAGCAGTTCAGAGCCCAGGCCCTGGATCAGGGCGGGGCAAACACAGGTAGGCTCAGGCCCTTGTTGCAGGGGCTGAGCGAGCAGATAGTTCAGAGCCCAGGCCCTGGATCAGGGCGGGGCAAACACGGTTAGGCTCAGGCCCTTGTTGCAGGGGCTGGGCGAGCAGATAGTTCAGAGCCCAGGCCCTGGATCAGGGCGGGGCAAACACGGTTAGGCTCAGGCCCTTGTTGCAGGGGCTGAGCAAGCAAATAGTTCAAAGCCCAGGCTTCTGTAGCCGAGCGTTGGGTGAGGGGAAGCCTGCCACCCGTGCGGAGGGTGGCAGGGGGGAATGCAGGCCCACCCACTCCACTGCGTTCCAGCCCGGGGCCCTAACAGCGGTTGCTGCCGCTGCTGGTCAGTGGGGTATCCAGACCGCAACACACTGACATAGGCTCACACTCAGTTGCAGCCGGACCAGGGTCGGCTACCCCCGGGCTACTTCCGTGATCCCCCTCACAGCCTACCTCGGTCGTTGCGCCGGGATCGGGCCAGTCCACCTGCATGGGTTCCTCTCTGCCCGGGCTCGGCGGCAAGTCTGGTAGCTCTGCCGGGAAGTCCGGCCAATGGTCCTCAGGCGGCTCCTCTGGATAGCAGCAGGGGCGAAGGGGTTCGGGTCCAGTCTCACCCTCAGGGTTAGTGGGGTTCGGTTCCCAGGGGTTCTCCCAGTAGCGGGCGTGAACGGGCTCCGGCGGCTCCTCCTCGTAGCGGGCCCGGGGTAGCTCAGGCCAGCTAGGGTCTTCGACGGTCTCCTGGTCGGGAGCTCCCGGCCGCACGTCTGCTCCCTGTGGTGGCTGGCCGCCGACTGAGCTCTGGCGGCCGGCCTTTATACTTCCTGTCCCGCCCCTT